>NC_054702.1:113766605-113983985 GCF_016097555.1 Gigantopelta aegis
CCATTTCAATGCATACCTAAAGAATAAGACTTGTAACTGACAAACAACACACTTAGGTCTAAACAATAAACAAGGTTTATCATCCATTAAAGGCTTTTGTTATATTCTAACATCATAATGATTTTACCATTTCAATGCATACCTAAAGAATAAGACTTGTAACTGACAAACAACACACTTAGGTCTAAACAATAAACAAGGTTTATCATCCATTAAAGGCTTTTGTTATATTCTAACATCATAATGATTTCACCATTTCAATGCATACCTAAAGAATAAGACTTGTAACTGACAAACAACACACTTAGGTGTAAACAATAAACAAGGTTTATCATCCATTAAAGGCTTTTGTTATATTCTAACATCATAATGATTTTACCATTTCAATGCATACCTAAAGAATAAGACTTGTAACTGACAAACAACACACTTAGGTGTAAACAATAAACAAGGTTTATCATCCATTAAAGGCTTTTGTAGGAGATATCACTGCCACTGTAATTTGCATTACATCCTGTGATATCTCAGTCAAATCTACTATTAGACTGGTCTCACTGATGTAGTTAAAAATGTCATGATTCGTTTTAATAACTTAATAATATGGTTTTGAAGTACTGTACAAAAATAACAGATTTGTAAAACAAAACCAACAAGTGATTACGTGGCAAATATGTATTATTAAAGTCATAAAAGGTAAACATTACTGGTAACAATTGTGACAATACTGAGCATGTGTATCATCAATTTCTTGTTGAAGTTGATAACAGTCATAGTTCGCACCTTTGTTTTTGCTTCGTACAAAATAAATATAACATATATCCAATAGTAATTTTTATATATTATATATTTGAAGAATGGTACTTATTATTTCTTTCATCTTTTATAACTTAAACTTAATATTTTGTCTAAAATTACGAGAAAAAATATATATACTAACATGTAAACAGCATTGACTGCTCAATATCAAACTCGTACGGCATCAAGGTTTTTATTTTAATGTGGCAAAGAATTGTAATAATACGGCTAATTTTAATTTGAATGAGATCAGTATTCCAATGATATCAATTTGCATTGAACGTCATAGAACGGTTGAAAAATTCCAGTGCAAAATTGCTATTGAAGAATGTTTGTTTCAAAATTACTGACATACTTGACTGTTTGTAGGAAATCTTATACTTTTTTTTCTTTTTCTTTTTACGAAATATGGATGTGAAGTTAAATTACGATACAATATGCAGGCCTTCTAGAATTTTATAAATATCCACTAGCCATGGGATCAGTAATTTTAAACATTTACTAGCCATGATTAAAAATTTACTAGGGCTACTTTAAATAAATACAATTTTACTAATAGTAATAATCAGATGTCACCTAAAGAGGGAGATAGAGCTTAAAACCTCTTAGATTTGGGGTGGGAAGAGGGGGAATGATATTCATATTTCATGTTAAAAATATTGTCAACGTCCCTAACTACGTTATACTTCCAACTCTGTTCAGTTTGTTTTCTCCTGCACGGTTTGTGCAATCAACATTCAATTTATTTTCGTCTGCTTTTCGTTCATTTGTGAGGTTTTTCTTCATTTCTATAACATTTTGATTAACAATAAAGTTCAGACAAAATACAAAACTTTACAAACCCCTAAAACCATTAATTTTACTACATCGTTTTTGTTTTTTCTTTCCGATATCAGGTCCACATGACTCGTAGAAATGGACTTAAAATGGAAGAAGATGAATTAACATTCCGTGCGTGTCACATGACCTCACACGTGTCAGATCAACAAGGCCAAATCATTTAATTTTTATGATTTTAAGCCCCCTGTTGTTAGAATTTGTTTCAATTATTACATTCAATCTGCAAAAGGTATGCTACATTTGTGTGCCTCTACTGTAGTGAATAGTAATCAAAATCCATTCATAACAATTGTAAATAATTTTGAGTGTATAAATTGTGTTAATTAAGAATCAATTCATTAAAAAAATGATATTTTGCTGGTATGAATGTTAGCGATGGGCGTTGGTAAAATGCGGACCGAACCAGATCGTTTGACAAATTGATTTTTTTTTTTTTTAAATATTAAACAAAGTGTTTATCAACTATGCATAGTAATGATAGTTAAGAAACATATTTTCGTTCATGTAGTGGCCTTAAAAATGGAAAATGATGAACTGTGCGATACTTTATGCAAACGCATCAGCCTGAACGCAGTTAGAAACGTTGCACACTTTCTTGTTTAACGGAGGGTGCTTCACTTTTGCTTTACTAGAATGGATTTGTTTTACGTCCAAATTGTTGACTTTTTTTAAGTTAACTAATTGCAATAGTATTTTTGTAAGTATCGTATTTGTGTTTTTGTCATTAGCTAACCATAGTTTGGGATGTTGATGGTAACTGTTGTCGATTTTTAAGTAAACAAGGATAATTGGAAAACATTTGTTTTTCGAAATTAATAACTTTCATAAAGTTCTATAGAAGTATGGCGATCTCGCCCCGTGTCGATCTCGCCCTGGCGAAGTCACCCCGGGCGAGTTCGCCAGGACTTATTTTCATCGTTAGGCGAAGTTATCATACATATTAGACTTGCTAGAAGACATATATTACAACATATATTATAGTATATATCTACTGTCATTATCAGCATGTTTTTGTGCCAAAACTACAGGGTTATACCACTTATACTACTAGTTTTGTGTTGGGACACGCTGTGACGAGATCGCCTAACGATGAAAATAAGTCCTGGCGAACTCGCCCCGGGCGACTTCGCCAGGGCGAGATCGACACGGGGGGCGAGATCGTCAGGCTCCGTTCTATAGGGGCATTGTTGGAGGTCCCTACCCTCATTCCACCCCCATTGAGTCTAACAATTTTTACTGGGCAATATTAGGCTATTTATGTGTCCATGGAAAATGTAGACAACAGCCACCCACCCCCCCACCCCCCAACACACACACACACACACACACTGGTCCAGACCATGCTAAACCCTCTAGCCCTATAGTTATATATCATTATTATATAGTCACATACACGCACGGTACGACAAAAGGTCACTCGATCTAACTGTAATCTGACTAAACGAGAATGATGTTGGACAAAATCACATTCACAAATGCAGAACAGAACAAATCCCATCTGAAATCCTTGTTGTCGGACAATCACAATGTACACTACAGCTAGGGTTTTAGCCTGCCGCATGCAATTTCACGTAAAAATAATACGTAATCGAACCTTCCTTTGACTTTTTCTTTCGAGCCAAAGTCCCTCCAAGTTTATCCAGAAACGATTCGTCTTTTTTCTTAGGAGTCAAAGTGGAAGTATTAGGCGAAGTCGCCATTTTTGGAAATTCCTTAACTTCCGCAGAGGGTGAAGGTCATTTGTATTTTCAACGAAGTATACTGACCGAATAATTTTGGGAACGATCTAAATAAAATTTAGAAACCTTACTTCCAATTCAGTAACATGACTTTCAGTACACTGGATGATAATATCGGAATTTAGCCACACTGTTCACATAATATTCTGTAATATCAATGTTATAGATATTATATTAAGGTGGTATAGTTAAAAGTTTCTTTCCTTTAACAACACTAGAGCACATTTATTTATCAGCTATTGCATGTGAAACATTTGGTAATTTTGACTTATAATCTTTGAGAGGTAACCTGCAAAATGTTTCCATTAGCATCAAGAGATCTTTTATATGCTCCATCACACAGACAGGATAGCATATACCACACCCTTTGATATACCAGTTATGGTGTACTGGCTGGAACGAGAAACAGCCCAATGGGCCCACCAATTGGAATCGATCCCAGACTGACCACTCACCAAATGAGCGCTTTACCACTGGATTACATCCTGCCCCAATTTTAAAAGAATTAATTTTGAAATATGATTTTACAAACAATAAACATTAAATTCTGATTACAAATTTTTATTTAATGATCACAAGAAAATAGTTGACAATGCAGGCCAGTAGATATACAGCCCCACCCCCAACTTGATGAAAATTTATGGGTTTTTTCTATTCTATATTTTAAAAATCCATCTAATTAAAATTAGCTCCACTATTACATGTGGATCTAACACCAGCCAGTTGGAGCTCATGTCCACCAATCAAAACCTTACTTGCAGAATCCTGCCAGTGATTTAAAAATAATTTGAAAACATTCCGAATTATCCTGAGGGTATACGATATGTTTCATGTGAATTACAAATGCCTTATTTAGACCAGTAGAACTAATTTTAATCGGATTGCTAACAACACTGCGTAGTCCCCAATGTCCAGGTAACATTTCGTCTGTAAATAATAATTTAAATATTGACCAATCACACTTCGCCTTTTATAATGTTATTTGGGAGCATACAAATTCTAAAAATATCGGGCGAGTCTATTTTAGTGGCCGCAGTACAGCGAACCATACCAATACGTACGGGGTGGGTTATCAGTCTTCAATTTTACATTAAAAATTGTTTATTTATTTATTAAAAAAAGCTAACTAAATCAGTATTCAGTTTTACATTACAAATTATTTATTTTATAAAATAAAACATGTTTTAAGGCATTCGTAATTCACATGAAACATGTCGTATACCCTCAGGATAATTCGGAATGTTTTCAAATGATTTTTAAATCACTGGCAGAATTCTGCAAGTAAGGTTTTGATTGGTGGACATGAGCTCCAACTGGCTGGTGTTAGGTCCACATGCAATAGTGGAGTTAATTTTAATTAGATTGTTAAAAATCATTCCTACAGGGTTATAGACTATTTTTGAATCTAGCAGATCTATACTGAAAGGCAAAAGTTATTGTGACATGGATTATTTGGAGTAGTAAATTTGTGAATGGATTTATGGACGTAAACCAGAGAAAATGTGCATGAAACAGCTCAAAGAAATGCAACCACGCAATTGTTGCAGTGATTGCATGCTTTGTGCAAGAAAAATTGAATATTCGGGAGAAATGCTGTCCAGTGTTCACCATAAAAGGCCAGACATTTAGTCGCAAATCATTATCACTCTGCGCAGCCTTCAGAAGTCCAAAAGTCAGAAAAACATCATTAGTGAACTGTTTGATGTAATTTCGTCATGCCACGCCTTAGTGAAAATGACAGATGGCGAGTCATAGGGATGCTTGAATCTGGGACCTCGCATATCAATTCAACATCCACAGAAATACCATATGGCACGTTTGGCAATGATATCAACAAAACCACCAGGTTTGGGACCGTCTCTGTAGCGGCCGACCACCTGTGACAACCCCTCGCCAGGACACATGGATCCGCACCATGCATCTGCGAAACAGATTCCAGCCAGCAACCCTCACAGCCCGTACCATCCCTTTCTCCAGCGTTTAGTGGCCTCATTGAGACGACAGTGCCAGGCCTGTATCAATGCTCAATGTGGACACACTCGCTACGGACTGTGTGAACTTTGCAGTAAAAACTTATCATCAATTATCTTTGTCTTTTGTGTGTCACAATAACTTTTGCCTTCTAGTATATTATTATTTTAATAATGATTTTGCCCGTTTTAACACATCCACCAGTATTCATTGTATAGGGCAGTCAATTATAGGATATTAAACAAGCTTCCATTTAATATCATGTTTAGGTCTCAAGTGAAATGATTTTCAATTGTCACAAGCTTAAATAGCAAGAAACAATGAAATTTATTTATAAACATTATATGAAATGGCAGCAAGTTTAATATCTTATTTATTATCCATAATCAATTCCAATTTACATCAATGAACTTGTTTGATAAGGTCTAGTAAGGTCGTAGTGCACAAATTGTAACCGTAAGATATTTTGTCCCACTTTATGTTCTAGGGGGATAAACACTTTGATATGGACAAATCTATTCATAACCATATGGGTAATATCTACTATAGTATGCAAGGGGTGTGTAACACATGTGTAGGTGTGGATCCAATGAATATGTACTCCAGTTTGATAAAAAAGGTTTTAGAAATAGTATATTAAATATACTGTGTTTCTCGTCAAATCCTCTGTCCTCCCCGTATAGTAATGAAACTCCCCTAAACTGGACACCTTTGGGACAAAGTAAAAAGTCTGGTTTAAGAGGTATCCAGTTTAGAGAGGTTCTCTTCTATACCGATAGTTAAAACAGGGCCATGAAAAATTTCAGTTTTTGAGGGAATTCCAGTGTACAGAGGGTCCTGTTTTAAGAGGTTTAACTGTATTAAAAATGTCACTACCAGGTAGGACTCAATTGTTTTGTTTTACAACAACACTAGAGCACATTGGTTTATTAATTGTCGGCTATTGGATGTCAAACATTTTTTTATTTTTAACATTATAGTCTTAGAGAGGAAACCCACTACATTTTTTTTTCAATAGTAGCAAGGGGTAGGTAGGACTCAAATAGTAAAGTCACATATGAACAAACGACAAGGCAAAACAAACAATTTTATAACTTTATTATTAAGAATTGTTTGGTAAAAAGGTCATAATAACAAAAGAAAATGAATGTTTAACAAAACCTGTTACTGCAATGCTTGGTGTACACAGTGAGGGGAAGTCACTGCTACCACATGGGTTAGGCTACAAACTCTCCCCCAGCAAGGGGAACATTCTGTTCAGTATCTCATCACAATTTGCTATGCAAATGTCAGAAATTGCTATATAATTTTAAAACATTAAACAGTACATGTATTTGCTAATCAATTTTTAATTGATAGAAATACTAATATTAAACATTTTGAAAACAAAATGTTCCCTGTAAAATCCTCTAACATAGACCTGAATCCAGTCCCATGTAAGGTTCTCTAATACAGACTTGAATCCAGTCCCCATCCCATGTGACTAAGGTCCTCTAACACAATGTAATATCCTTGCATGTTTGTTCGCCTTTTAAAAATAATCCCAGTTCACAACACTACACTTCTGGGGACATTTCACAATAGTAGCTAACTAATCACAGACTTGAATCCAGTCCCATCCCATGTAAGTAAGGTCCTCTAACCCAGACTTGAATCCAGTCCCATCCAATGTAAGTAAGGTCCTCTAACACAGACTTGAATCCAGTCCCATCCCATGTAAGTAAGGTCCTCTAACCCAGACTTGAATTCAGTCCCATCCAATGTAAGGTCCTCTAACCCAGCCTTGAATCCAGTCCCATCCCATGGAAATAACGTCCCCATACCCAGAATTGAATCCAGACCCATCCCATGTAAGTAACGTCCTCTAACCCAGACTTAAATCCAGTACCATCCCATGTAAGTAACGTCCTCTATCCCATGTAAGTAACGTCCTCTAACCCAGACTTGAATCCAGTCCCATCCCATGTAAGTAACGTCCCCTGACCCAGAATTGAATCCAGTCCCATCCCATGTAAGTAATGTTCTCTAACCCAGACTTTAATCCAGTCCCATACCATGTAAGTAATGTCCTCTAACCCAGACTTCAATCCAGTCCCATCCCATGTAAGTAACGTCCTCTAACCCAGACAAATCCAGTCCCATCCCATGTAAGTAACGTCCCCTAACCCAGAATTGAATCAAGACCCATCCCATGTAAGTAACGTCCTCTAACCCAGACAAATCCAGTCCCATCCCATGTAAGTAACGTCCCCTAACCCAGAATTGAATCCAGACCCATCCCATGTAAGTAACGTTCTTTAACCCAGAATTGAATCCAGTCCCATCCCATGTAAGTAACGTCCTCTAACACAGACTTGAATCCAGTCCCATCCCATGAAAATAACTCCCCTAACCCAGACGAATCCAGTACCATCCCATGGAAATAACGTCCCTTAACCCAGAATTGAATCCAAACCCATCCCATGTAAGTAAGGTCCTCTAACCCAGACTTGAATCCAGTCCCATCCCATGTAAGTAACGTCCCCTGACCCAGAATTGAATCCAGTCCCATCCCATGTAAGTAATGTTCTCTAACCCAGACTTGAATCCAGTCCCATACCATGTAAGTAATGTCCTCTAACCCAGACTTCAATCCAGTCCCATCCCATGTAAGTAACGTCCTCTAACCCAGACAAATCCAGTCCCATCCCATGTAAGTAACGTCCCTTAACCCAGACTTGAATCCAGTCCCATACCATGTAAGTAATGTCCTCTAACCCAGACTTCAATCCAGTCCCATCCCATGTAAGTAACGTTCTCTAACCCAGACTTGAATCCAGTCCCATCCCATGTAAGTAACGTCCTCTTAACACAGACTTGAATCCAGTTCCATCCCATGTAAGTAACTACCCCATACCCAGAATTGAATCCAGTCCCATCCCATGTAAGTAATGTTCTCTAACCCAGACTTGAATCCAGTCCCATACCATGTAAGTAATGTCCTCTAACCCAGACTTCAATCCAGTCCCATCCCATGTAAGTAACATCCTCTAACCCAGACAAATCCAGTCCCATCCCATGTAAGTAATGTTCTCTAACACAGACTTGAATCCAGTCCCATCCCATGAAAATAACGTCCCCTAACCCAGACGAATCCAGTCTCATCCCATGTAAGTAACGTCCTCTAACACAGACTTGAATCCAGTCCCATCCCATGTAAGTAAGGTCCTCTAACACAGACTTGAATCCAGTCCCATCCCATGTAAGTAAGGTCCTCTAACACAGACTTGAATCCAGTCCCATCCCATGTAAGTAAGGTCCTCTAACACAGACTTGAATCCAGTCCCATCCCATATAAGTAACGTCCTCTAACACAGACTTGAATCCAGTCCCATCCCATGAAAATAACTCCCCTAACCCAGACGAATCCAGTACCATCCCATGGAAATAACGTCCCTTAACCCAGAATTGAATCCAAACCCATCCCATGTAAGTAAGGTCCTCTAACAGACTTGAATCCAGTCCCATCCCATGTAAGTAACGTCCTTTAACCCAGACTTTAATCCAGTCCCATCCCATGGAAATAATGTCCCCTAACCCAGAATTGAATCCAGACCCATCCCATGTAAGTAAGGTCCTCTAACACAGACTTGAATCCAGTCCCATCCCATGTAAGTAACGTCCTTTAACCCAGACTTTAATCCAGTCCCATCCCATGGAAATAATGTCCCCTAACCCAGAATTGAATCCAGACCCATCCCATGTAAGTAAGGTCCTCTAACACAGATTTGAATGCAGTCCCATCCCATGTAAGTAACGTCCTCTAACCCAGACTTTAATCCAGTCCCATCCCATGGAAATAACGTCCCCTAACCCAGAATTGAATCCAGACCCATCCCATGTAAGTAAGGTCCTCTAACACAGACTTGAATCCAGTCCCATCCCATGTAAGTAACGTCCTCTAACCCAGACTTGAATCCAGTCCCATCCCATGTAAGTAACGTCCCCATACCCAGACTTGAATCCAGACCCATCCCATGTAAGTAACGTTCTCTAACCCAGACTTGAATCCAGACCCATCATGTAAGTAACATTCTCTAACCCAGACTTGAATCCAGTCCCATCCCTTGTAAGTAACGTCCTCTAACACAGACTTGA
This sequence comes from Gigantopelta aegis, assembly GCF_016097555.1. Classification (NCBI taxonomy): domain Eukaryota; kingdom Metazoa; phylum Mollusca; class Gastropoda; order Neomphalida; family Peltospiridae; genus Gigantopelta; species Gigantopelta aegis. Next base: position 113,776,088 of record NC_054702.1, read on the forward strand.
ATCCAGTCCCATCCCATGTAAGTAACGTCCTCTAACACAGACGTGAATCCAGTCCCATCCCCATGGAAATAACGTCCTCTAACACAGACTTGAATCCAGACCCATCCCATGTAAGTAACGTCCTCTAACACAGACCTCAATCCAGTCCCATGTAAGGTCCTCTAATACAAACTTGAATCCAGTACCTATCCCATGTAAGGTTCTTTAACAGACTTAAATACAGTACCAAATCCATGTGTAATGTCCTTGCATGTTTGTGTGCATTTTAAAGATAATCCCAGTCCACATCACATTTCAGTACAACATTTGAAGATACTCCACCACCTTTCATTACTGCCAGTCCACAACATTACATTTCAGAGGATATTTCAAAATATTAGCTAACTAGAAGTCGGTTCATGTGCATTTTCACCTAGGTAACCAATTGTTGAGTTACATTGGCATAGTCATTGAGTAACCTAATCATGACAAGTTTACTACATTGATATTTCAAATGTATTTTAAACACAATGACTTGCAAATGATATACATGTATTATATTTCAAGTGTCCAAAATCAGTCTTGAAATGTAAAAAACAATTAGTTTGCCACTTTAATTTAAAAAAACAGCAGTTCACCACATGGGCAGTTCTCATGAATCATTTGACACAGACAGAACAATGGTTTGTGTGAAATCATGTCCTGTATCGCTAATTAAGATTAATAGTACTGCTAAGGAATGGTACTACTGAGTAATGGTACTACTGAGTAATGGTACTGCTAAGTAACATTACTGCTAACTAACAGTACTCCAGAGTAACAGTACTGCTAAGTAAAAGTACTGCAGAATAACGGTATTTCTGAGTAACAGTACAGCCGAGTAACTGAGTAACAGTACCACTAAGTAAAGGTATTGCAGAGTAACTGTACCATACCACTGAGTAAAAAGTTTAAAGTTTGTGTTGTGTAACGACACCACTGGAGCACATTGGCTATTGGATGTCAAACATTTGGTATTTCTGACTCGTAGTCATCAGAGGAAACCTGCTACATTTTTCTTAATGGAGCAAGGGATCTTTTATGTGCACTTTCCTAGAGACAGGAAAACATGTACCAGCTGTGGTGCACTGGTTGGAACAAGAAAAAATCCAGTTAAATGAATCCACTGAGGTGGTTCCATCCTGCAACACAAGCACCTCAAGTGAGCACTCAACCGACTGAGCTAAATCACGACCATCACTGAGTCACAGTGCCGCTGAGTAATGGGACTGCAGAGTAGCAGTGCCGCTGAGTCACAGTGCCGCTGAGTCACAGTGCTGCTGAGTAACAGTACCACTGAGTAACAGTGCTGCTGAGTAACAGTATCACTGAGTAACAGTGTCACTGAGTAACAGTACCACTGAGTAACAGTACTGCTGAGTAAGAATACCGCTGAGTACCGGTACTGCAGACTAATGCTAGACTCGGTGATGATTCTGTTGTATGACGAGATTCCATCTCCTAACTGCAATCTGGGTTTGCCTTGATCATGTCGGGGCTGTAGAGAACTGGAGCTGTTTTACCGTGATCACCGATGTATTAATACACAGTATGACCTCCACAGGTGTACTCTGTGATGTCTTAGCCAAGAGCTTGCACTCTTTTCCAGATGACGAGTGGTCTGAAACAATCAAGTCAACAAAATGTACACAATGTTCGCATATTACATGTCTTGTGATCAGTTTTTACATTCAAAAACTCATCTGATTAACACAGAGTTGATGTTGTGATGTTTAACAAGATAAAGTAAAACTCACCTGATTTTTTTTATCAACACAAGGTTGATGTTAACCTTCTGACTACTGCAGGTGAGATATCTTGCCCGACGGCCCGCCAGTCGACATACTGTACACTGTATACAGTGCATTCCCCAATTCATATTTCCTGCCATTTTGCACACGACACTCACCAAAAACTTTTTTTCTTAACAGGAAAAATGAAAAATAGCTTGGCATTTTTGGTTTTAGGCAAGTATTTTCGCTTGACAACAATGGCGGCACATTGCAGTCATTTTCAGGAATCGATAGCTGATTGTGACAGCTAATTTGATAATAAATTTCATTGTTTTACCAACAAAGAAAATCACCAAATATTGTGATATGAATCGTAGATCGTTTTTTAAAAAACAATTCTGGTCAGAAAACCACAGTTATTGGGAATAATGGACATAAATACTGGTCAGCTGGCCACAAATGTCCATAAGTAAACGTGACTTTTTCTTTAATTTTTTGCCTAATTTTAATCATCATTAATTGATCTAAAATATTGTAAAAATTACAAAACCCCACGAAAATAATACTTACTGATTCATATATGAACTTTATTTTATGTATTTATAAAACATTTAAGTGAATATATGTCAGTAAAAATTAAAAACTTGTACCCACTCAACATGGTGTTTGTAAAAAATTAATCCACAAGTCTAAAGTTGATGTTAAATTGTTGATTATGATAAAGTGAAACTCCATTTTTTTTTTAATCAACACAGTGTTGAAATTAAACTGTTTAATCCAGTAAAATAAAACTCACCTGATTTTTCTATGCACACAGGGTTGATGTTAAACTGTTTAATATTGTAAAGGGAAACTCACCTGGTTTTTCTGTCAACATGAGGTTGATGTTAAACTGTTTATCATGATAAAGGGGAACTCACCTGATTTTTCTATGAACACAGGGTTCATGTTAAACTGTTTAAGAATGGATGGCAATGATTTAATGGTGTCTGAAGCTGACATCACAACTAAGCAAGCCTTTTTGCTGAAAAAGTAAAATAAAAATACTCAACAATTTTCATAAATCTATGTGCAACATAAATTGAAGAGTTTAGGCGCAAAACGCGATATATCCAATTCCAATTCCAAAAATTATTTACATGCTCCTATACCACAAAGGTTTCAAGCATGTCTGTCCTGGGCATAATCTCTGGCCTTTGCCAGTGACTATGTCCAGGACAGAGAAGGGGGGGGGATAAGTTTGAGGTGGGCGGATTTTGGAATACGAATTTAGTTGTGTCCAGCGACTTTGCGGACCGACTAGTAGACACCGAAAATGAGCCGTGTTCTGACTGGCTGAATTTCGATTCCTTCGGGTCTAACTAGAAAAAGCTATAGTCTACAGAGAATAACTGCACCTAACATCATGTCCGGACTAAGAATTTAAACCCAAAAATAAGTTTGACTGCTCGACCGAAAAGGTTTTAAGGTGATTTGAGCAATTGAACGGGCGCCAAAGTAAAATGCGTTGGACTATTTATGAAAAAAATAAACATACAAATTTTGAAGCTCGATCGAAAAATGTTTAAAGTCCAACTCAGCCCAAAAAGGAGGTTACCTGTCCTAGTTAAGGTTGACGCAGCAGGACTCATGGTGAGTTGATGGGCTGATCAGGGCAGAAGTTGGGGAGTCCTTCCATCAAAAACTGGTTGTTACGTTCAAGGGCTCCTGTCGGGTTGGTCGGACTTCTTCGGTGAGGTAACCGATGACATCTTCCTCCTTTTGGATTCTCGCTGGATCTCCGCTGGTTTTTCAACAACAACCGGAGGTGGTGGTGGACTTTCCGGCGGGTCAATAATGACCACGTGTCCCGTGTCCATCGATGAAGGAACCTCAACAGGAGGAGCCTCCACTGTCAGTGGAGCTGACAGCTTTGGTCCCCCCTGGATGGTTCCTGGCGAGTGCTTCGGTCGAGTGGGTGGAGTCGGTGTAGCAGAATGAACCGCCCCCGGTGGTTTGGCCACCGGGTTTGGATCACCCTGCACCGTTCCGTATCTCGTCCTCCTCTTCGGGACAGGTGGAGCCGCCCCTGGCGGTTGAGCTGCCAAGTTAGGCTCCCCCTGTGTAGTCTTAGGTCGCCTCCTCCGTCTTCTACTGGTTGCGCATCGCTTCGTCTCGCTGCCGTAATGTAGCGTCACGGTCGCTGAGTCTCCATTGTGCTCAATTCTATACTTGGCCAAAGGCCCAAGCGAACGAAGCACAGCCCCTAGGGTGGGGGGGGGGGGGGGAGAGAAATCGCCACGTTCTCGGAACACAACCTCATCGTTCGAGAGAAAATGGAGCGCGATATATCCATTTTTTTTTTTTTTCTGTAAAAGTGATTTTTTTAATTGGCGTATATCGCGTTTTGATTAAAAAACACGGGATTTACCCAATACAATTTCATACGGATCAATCACATTTTGCAGCAAATCAGTGGGCCTACCATTAGCCCTTACTGACATACAATAATGGCTTTAATTAAAAACTAGAAAGAAAATGGTTTATATCGCGTTTTGCGCCTGAACTCTTCAATTGTACCTTGCTTAGCTTGTTTTCCCATTCACAAAAGTATGCAATAAAAATGTCCACTGCACAATTTTTAAACCCCACCTCTCAAACCTCTTTATTATGTCACGCAACTTCACTTACGGGTGTGGTAGAAGTCAGTTGCCACATAAATGTAATGGCGGTATATATGGGTGTTGCTGTATGTTTTGATCGACGGCAGATACACCCTCGTATTGTCACCCTTGGCACAATCGGTTGACAATGAAAAGATGAAAAGTGTGTAATAAACATACATACCACAAGTTAGTTTTTGCAGTAACTAAGAACAAAACAAAGACAAATCTTTTTACTGGTGTTATATTTTTGTAGTTGCTGTTTGCAAAAACAAATGCTGAGATCATTATACTGTTTAACAAGATATGTATAATATATCTATAATGTGTATGTTGTGGTCAATATATTTCTTGTACGAGGGGTTGGATACAATTATGGGCTCCTTATTGTATCACAGAAGAATAATACACACAAAAGTTATTTTTATTACCCATCTTGCACATTTTTAAAGACACTAGAATAAGGAGTTAGTAGTGATGTAACTACAAACCTCTTGTACTGTATAAAGTTGGCTGTGTCCATCAACATGGCACAGAGTTTGGCAGCTGCATGTTCAACACAGTTTCCCTGAAATCAGAATGAATGTTTAATGACACCCCAGCATGAACAGTGCATCGGTTACTGTGTGTCAAAGATAATTAAGAATTGACCGCAATTATTTTTTGGTTCATGCAAGTATGAACTGAGAAAAATGACGTGCAGACTGTATGACATCATGTAGAGGATCACACAAAAGTGTGCACATCGGTTTTTCGGTTCATACATGCATGAACCAAAAAATAATTGCGATCAAATCTTATAATTAAATTTATATTCATACTTTAACAGTAAATGTCTCAAGTTGTTTTGTTTAGTTTTAAATATGCCTGTAGTATTGTTTGTGTAAATTTCATTTCATTTTAAATGACATCATTTAAATGATGTAATTTTGATAAACGACGCATTTTCTGCTAGTTTTAGCTGTGTGCATTTTGACGGTTTGTTAAGTTATGTTGAAACAATTTTTCCGATTTGTTTTTAGTTTATATTTCATGAATGTGAATGAAGGGAACGTGTCAAACATTTACACTGTCAGGGAAACATTTAATTTTCGTCAACAGCTATAGAACAGTGCTTACAAGTAGAAAGTCAAAGACCAATATCATACACTGTAACTGTATTTGGCTTGCAAATCACACTTTTTAGATGTGTACAAAACATATAATTTTCTACTATGGTGTTAACAGCATGAAATAAACAGAAACCATAATCAGAAACTGACATACTGACAAAATGCCATTCCGTTCATTGGAATCAGTGGTGTACCTAGGGTATGGCATGATGGCATGCGCCCTGGGCACCACTTGAAGGGGGTGCCACTGAGCAGGGTTTTTTTATATATTAAAGTCAGACGTTATCTGAACAATGGGTGTCAGATGTTTGGACAAGGACGCAATTTCAGTGCTTGCCATAAGCGCTATTTTCCGTAGATACACCACTGATTGGAATATTTGAAATTAAAACCTTTAACAATATTCCATGTATGAAACATTTTAAAGACAAAACAGCGCCGTGGAAATTTGGCACCTGTTGGCTATCTGTGATTCTGTCATTGTTATTGTTGACTAAAACAATCATTTGACCAGAATCAGTACCGGTATAGCCAGTCAGATCCAGCATCTATGAGTGGTGTAATGAATAACGAGTAGATTTTAAATACTTAAAACTGAATGCAATTCTTATAACACATTTTTTTAAGTATACATTATACATACTGAAATTAATTAAAAAACCAATATCCAAAGTACATGTATTTCCGATAACTATAGACAAACTACAATATACTCCAGTCATCTGATACGATGTTAAAGCAATAACCATCACTAACTACCACCAAAGGACTAATCAAAACAAGCACCACTGCGACTGTTAGTAACGCGAGGCGGGCGAGTGCGTGAATTGACCGTGTGGAGCCTCACAGATCAATGTAACCAGGCTGTGCGACAGAATGAGTCATATCTATGCTTGGACTCTGATTGGGGACCGGTCTGTCAAAGCAGCTGCCTCAGGCTCTACCAGTCTATAGGCAGAAAGACATGAATGAAAATTACTCATATTAGTAGGCCCATTACACATTAATTGCTTTCCTTTGCTTTCACTTTCAGGATGTCCATTTTCAGGGAAATTTTTTTCATAAAGCACATGTTGTTAATTATCAAACAAACAAGGTTGATCTGCAAAACAACAAATACAGAACTATTTAGACTGTGACTGAGTTTTTTTTTAACTCATCATCAAACACGTAGCTACCAAAAACCTATAGATTGTCTGTGACGTTGCTATCTATTAAATAATTAACTACACATTTTTAATAGAATTTTTAGACCATCACTTTATTATTGACCAAATACTTTAAAAGGAACAAAACCATGAAACATTGAATGTCCTTGACCTTATGTGAAAACATTAGGTCAATCTGCACAATGGACTAATATAAGAACTAATTGCAAGTAATGTTTAGTTTAAGCAAATATGAATCAAAAGAACAATGTGTCCATGTTTTGCATGATGAGTAATTTTCCACAGCTGGTAATAAACACTGATGTGTGACCTTCTAATATTAGTTATACACAGTGATACATCACAATTCAATAACAGTAGTTATGAATATACTGAGTCAAATTAAAAACTTCATAACCGTTTCATCTTGGCTAATTAGCAAATATGAGAGAAAAACATGTTAAATAAGGTATTTTTTAATTGTATGACATCCAAAGAAAGAATAGGAATAAATGTTGAGTCAAAAATCTATTCGATGTACCCACAGCATTCGTCAAAACCACAAACAATCAAAATGGTAATTCACAAGCAGGGTCGTCTGATGAAATCACAAATTCAGTAGTACGTATGCCCTCCTTGTGTACCCACAACTGCAAGGCAACGCCTCCTCATTGACTACCTGATGCGTGTAAAGACCACATTAGGGATATGGCGCCATTGTTCCACTAATGAGGCACCAAGTTCCTGCAAAGTCTGTGGAGGATTCCTGAGAGTGCGCAGGCGTCTTCCCAGCACATCCCAGATGTGCTTGATGGGATTCAGGTCGGGAGACCTTGAAGGTCAATCCATGACATTGATGCCTGCATTCCTCAGGTAATCCCTTGTCAAGACAGCCGTGTGGGGTCTGGCGTTGTCATGCTGAAAGATCAGGCCTGGACCATGAGCTGCCATGAAGGGCACATGTTCCTGGGCCAGCACCTGGTTGTCGTATGCAGCAGCGTTGAGGTTGCCACGGTTTTGTTTAACGACACCAAAGAGGTTGCCACTGATGACAAGAAGTTGAAAATGGCCATTTCCACAGAAAGCACCCCAAACCATTACACTTCCGCCTCCGAATCTGTCAACTTCACTGACACAACACTCAGCATGACGTTCATCACGTCATCTCCAAACTCTCTGCCTGCCATCGGCTAAACACGACTCTATTCCATTCCCTCTGAGTCCATTGCAAGTGGTGTTGTGCCCACAGCTGATGTTGATGATATTGACATCGATGAAATTGGGTCAAAATGGTTCCAACATATGGGCACCGTGCGTGGAGGTGAGTGGTTTGCAGCCCATTTCAGATCATTTGCGCGGACACCCGACGTATGAAAAGTTCATTACTGGTTGCTGTAGCTGTCATGAAACGGTTGTGGAGGTGACGTATCACAATATGACAGTCATTTGCCTATGATGTTACGCATGGTCTACCCAGTTGTGGAGGTGACGTAACACAATATGACAGTCATTTGCATATGATGTTACGCGTGGTCTACCCAGTTGTGGAGGTGACGTAACACAATATGACAGTCATTTGCCTATGATGTTACGCGTGGTCTACCCAGTTGTGGAGGTGACGTAACACAATATGACAGTCATTTGCCTATGATGTTACGCGTGGTCTACCCAGTTGTGGAGGTGACGTAACACAATATGACAGTCATTTGCCTATGATGTTACGCGTGGTCTACCCAGTTGTGGAGGTGACGTATCACAATATGACAGTCATTTGCCTATGATGTTACGCGTGGTCTACCCAGTTGTGGAGGTGACGTAACACAATATGACAGTCATTTGCCTATGATGTTACGCGTGGTCTACCCAGTTGTGGAGGTGACGTAACACAATATGACAGTCATTTGTCTATGATGTTACGCGTGGTCTACCCAGTTGGGGGTGATCAGCTGTGGTGCCCGTGTGTTGTACTCACGCGTGTCTGCAGATCATAAATTGACCATCAACTGCAACCCAATGCCCTTGCAATGTCAGAACGTTTCTGCGTGCAACATGCCGACGGCACGTTCACGCTGCACATTTGTGAGGCATGGCATCAAAACAGGTTGTAACAAATATCGTTTTAATGTATTTTTTCGTTGTGTCAGACTACTGTGAGCAAGTAACGATGAAAACATGTGTGCTATTGTAGTCACGTGACCAGCGGCACGTGCAAAACCACTTTTGCCTCAATGGTGCTGAGCACGTGCTATGGATCGGATCATGTGGGCTGTGATGAGCTTTAAATGGAGTGTCGACATTGCCATTACAATATTTATTCATGAAAAATACCTGCTTTCAACACTCATTGACTTTTTCAAATTTTAGATTGTGAAGTTTTTAATTTGACTCTGTATACTTTGTGACATTATTGTTCTTTTGTTCTTTGAACAATTTCTCATTTTGTGATAAATAAGTAAAGCCTGTAAAAAGTTACTAATCAAGTAATGTTTGGCTCAGCTGATAGCTCTGGTGTAGGGTACTGTAGGCGTAAATCAGTCAGTGGGGTAAAAAGGTCTTAAAATGTGTCATACTACCAGTATTCCCAATACAATTGTTCAACAATGTTTCACGATTCGAAAATCGGAATTCATTTTGTGAAAAGGCAAGCAATCTCTACTTCTGCAGAGCTGCAGAAAGTGCTTGCCCACTCGCCAAATGCGAGCAAAAATTCGTACAGACGATTTAAAAAATGCAATTACCAGCCTGACGGTCTATCTGTCTTTTTTATTTTGTTTGATACGTGATATTGATTACTTACCAAGTGCTATTGATAATGTTTTGTCAATATATCTATATATTTCATTTGAAGGGAAGACCCTGTGTATTATAATATTGTTAATAATATATTGTTCTATAGACTGGCAGACTAGTCAAAATTGTCCATTTCTGCACCCCTGCTTCTGACATTTTAATTTGGGGGGGGGGGGGGGGGGTGGGGGGGGGGGGGGGGGGGGGGGGGGGGGGGCCTGAGGATGTGGAAGAAGAAAAAGCCAGTGACTAATAAGTGGTACTATTAGTACTAGTGCTGGCTGTCCCTGCTACTCACCGATATGACAACATATTCAATAACAAGACATGCACCAATACATAACACTTGTCAAAACGGAATCAATAGTTTAGTTAGGCTACAAATAGTCATGAGTCATAATTATGTTAACATTAGTTACTTATTAAAAATCAGTCCTTTCCACAAGCAAGTTATTGGCAATTTGACTAATATATTATTATTATTATTATTATTATTGGATTTTCTGTCAGTTTGTATTTTTGTTTGGTTTTGGTTTAGTAATTAAATTTTTAGATAAAATGTATTTTATGTTAAATAACTAAAGAGATATGCTGTGCAGCATGGTATTTTACTTTAATGACAACTTTTCAAAATGATACATTACACCCTACACCCTCCCCCCCTCCCCAGTCTCTCTCGTATGACGTTTCATAATGCATGATACTCCAGTATTGCAGTTACTCCACTGCCCATAAAGCGTTATGTAAATGATGAACGCCCCCTCCCCAAAGCCACAATTAAAGGTGTAAATGCCTAATAATTTTTTTTTTTTTTTTTAAATTACCGCAACAATACAATACACATTCGCATTATATTATGTTGTTTATTGTTTGGTCTTATATTGATGAAGTTTTCAGAGAAATGTCCATAAGACATGTTTCTATAAATTGCATGACTTAACAAGTATAGCCATCGAAAAGAAAATATTAGCTTGTTATAATGAAACGTCCTATTTTAAAAGTCAGTCTGTCGCCCAAAATAGGGTTCTATCTTTCTAATATACAATGTAACATGTACATTATTTTACCCTAAGTCTGCTATAGCATTTTCCATCAATTTATCGTATACATTTTAAAAATTGGTTTTGTAGCTTTCAAATGTATTTTCTTCAAAATATCTAAATATGGTTGCCTGAATACTCCGGCTTGTTGCACAAAAGTAGTGCGAGTCAGTGGATGGGGGGGAGGAGGTAGTAGGTGTGGCTTAAATTTTTTTAGTTCATCGAGATATGAATGATAAAAAGTAAGCACGTCTGGACCAATCAGTAATGTTCAGTTTCTCAGTGATTTATGAGTGACTGTGGTGGCAAAAACTTGCAGACTGACAGGATAATATTTTGAATGCAACACAAAACTATCCTGGTAGAATGCCCACTAACAACCTGTTAATGTTAAGTAACACACCAGTGTCATCTCCCAGTCTACCGGAATGAGTGAGAAACAAGAGATCTCGCCAACATGAATCACAATCAACAGAGAGGCTATGACGCAGTCATTTCTACTTCATCAACAAGATTAGGCGGCTGCAAAGCCAATTAAAGGTCTGGACTATGACCAGTGGTCAACTATTGGTCATCCAATAATTTCCTTTTAAATCCAATTGATTGTTACAAGCACTACAGCAAGGCCAGGCAGATGTGGTGGCTCCATGAAGAATAAAAGATCCATCGGCAAGCAGATAACATCATTTAATTATCATTGCTTGATGATCGCCATTTAATTATTATTGCTCAATGATCGGTATTCAACGGAGTCAGCCAATATGGAGTCAGTTGGACGCTGACAAAAGAGGTTTTTCACCCGGTCTGCAACAGATCATTACCATCTCTCTATAACCATTTGTTACACGACAAACCACAGGTTTAACAAGGCTGGCATGCGCTATTGTGTCTGTGGAAAACACACATAAACGAGCCATTACACTTACAAACAAAACTGGCCTTGATGATGTAGTGGGTTAAGCTATCAGACTTAAGGCTGAGAAGTACTAGGCTCACATCTCGGTACCAACTCACATCCAAAATGAGCTTTAACGACTCAGTGGGCAGGTGTAAGGCCAATACATCTACTTCTCTATCACTAATCATTAACTCTGTGTTCTAAACAGACAGTCCAAACACCTGAGGTGTGTGTGTCCAGGACAATGTGCTTGAACATTAATTGGATAGAAGCATGAAAACAAGTAGGCCATTATGTTTCTTCTCTTGCATCCTGTTTTTGTTTAAATGAAAATATGAGTTACTTTCTCATTGAATGTGTTACAAACTACGTTATAATACTATAAATAATACATTCGGACACAGTTAAACAGTTTTCTTAACTAAGATAAAGTTAAAAAATACACATAAAAATACATCATGACAAAAAACATTTCAATGACAGACGGAGACTGAGTCAACTCACTGCCATGCATACAAAGTACCCCAAACACATTGATGGATAACAACAAGTCAACCACATCAACGTTAGACAGAAAATGAACAAGTTCACTGATATGAAAACAGCAATTCAGCTATCTCATTGACTACCTCGGGTGACAAGCACAGCCACCTGATTCATCATAATTATATTAAGTCACTCAGCTACACCACGAACAATCATCGCCATGGATCAGCCAATTCACAGACAGGTCTATTCACTACCCTGCCACAACTATCAACTATACAGCCACTCAAGTGTATTCACTACCCAGCCACAATTACCAACTATCCAGCCACTTCATAGAACAAGTGTATTCATTACCCAGCCACAACTATCAACTATCCAGCCACTCAAGTGCATTCACTACCCAGCCACAACTACCAACTATCCAGCCACTTCATAGAACAAGTTTATTCATTACCCAGCCACAACTACCAACTATCCAGCCACTTCATAGAACAAGTGTATTCATTACCCAGCCACAACTATCAACTATCCAGCCACTCAAGTGTATTCACAACTACCAATTATCCAGCCACTTCATAGAACAAGTTTATTCATTACCCTACCACAACTACCAACTATCCAGCCACTTCATAGAACAAGTCTATTCACTACCCAGCCACAAATATCACCTGTCAAGCCACCTGATGGACAGGTATAGTTAAGAAGCCACTCCACACAGAAGTATACCTTCTACCCAAACACCTCAACAGAAACATATCTCCTACCCACCCATCATACAAACAAATAATTATTATATCTAACATTAAGTTAACAACAATATAATAATTACTTAACGATAAAAGAAAGAAAAGTAAGCTTACCTTTAGCTGGTGAACATAGCTGTCCATGTTGTCGACAATGATGACGCTAGGGAGGCAGGCCCTGGTGTGGATGGATGCACAGAACTCCACCAGCTCCTTCACATCAGACATGTACCTGTAGATACAAAGACTATCTGTCTCATAATAATGTAAAGCAGATACATGTAGTACTTAGGGAAGGGTGAGAGGGGAGGGGGGAACAAAGAAAGTTAATTTGTCTCATTATACTATAAAACAGATAGTACCTGGGGAAGGAAGATAGGGGAGGGGGAATAAGAGAGAAAGAAACAGTTAATTTGTCTCATAATAATATAAAACAGATAGTACATGGGGAAGGGAGAGAGGGGAGTGGGGAACAAGAGAGAAAGAAAAAGTTACTTTGTCTCGTAATAATATAAAACAGATAGTATCTGGGGAAGGGAGAAAGGGCAGCGGGGGGGGGGGGGGGGGGGGGGGGGCAACAAGAGAGAGAAAAAAAGTTAATTTGTCTCATAATAATGTAAACCTGACAATACTCAACCCCTGCAATACCGTGGAGATTACCATGGAGTTTTAAATTCTCCACAGAACTTTTTTGTTTTTACTGTGGACTATATTTGATTGTTTTTTTTCATAGAATGTTTATTGCTGTAAATATGTTCTTAATTGCAGGGGTTGTAAAACCCAACTATGGTTTTCCTGCTATACCAATACTTTCCATGGCACAGCACCTGCTAAGTGACTACTTCTGCTAATAGTGTTAAGCAGCCATCTGTTTTAAAGTCATGTTCTCACAGCATTTAATCTAATAAATCACACAACAAAATATGCCTCAAAATATTATTTACATTTCATCCGTGCAAAGAAGGATTTTTATTCAGTCAACTGCATGGTCATCATATTCCACTTGTAGTTGATATTTTGATACATAATTGAAACATGTCCACGAAGATCAGCATGTTAACATGTCTGTGAAAAATGTTTGTTTAACTACAGCACTACAACACATTAATTAACTGGAAAATCAGCTACTGGATGTCAAACATTTGGTAATTCTGACAGTCTTAGAGGAAAACTGCTATATTTTCCATTAGTAGCAAGGAATCTTTTATATGCACTTTCCAAAAGACAGGAGATACTACAGCCTGTCATGTACCGGTAGCACTGCCTCTAACAAGTCAACATAAAATTCTACCAACATAGTCCAAACTGATCTATATAATACAGCTATCTGTACCATTATAACATAAATCCTACATTTTTATCCCCATCTGCCCTGAGGTATGTCTCCATGTTTTACAAGCAAACAAATGGAGAAGAAATTAAAAAGGCTCAATGTGCAGTATATTCTGAAAAAAAAAAAAATATATATATATATATATTTTCTTTATATAAAGGAGGCTTCTGACTTTTTCTTTATATAAAATGAAGCCTGAACAGGCGAAAATTTGAATTAAAGAGGGATATATGACTTTTAAAAGGAGGCTTCTGACTTTTTCTTTATATAAAATACTTGTAAATTATCCGGGTAATTCCTTTTATGTATTCAGATTGTTTTTGCTATTGGTTTATCCATTTATGCATTCATTCGTTCATTATTTTGTTCTTTGTTTTATTTACCTTTAATTATTATTTTATTCCCCCTACCTACACTTCGTTTTACTCCAGTCATAGTGTTACCATACTTTTAATCTTTGACCAGTTGTTTGTTCTGCAGCTTTTATCTTACGTTACTTTATTTGTAGGTCCTCTTCTTATACAGACTTAAGTATAATATTTATTATTTTAGTTACAGCTTTGTTTTCACTAGTGGTTTTATGTGCGTATTTTTATTTTTGTCAACAGATTTCCCTGATGAAGCCTGAACAGGCGAAAATTGGAATTAAAGAGGGATATATGACTTTTAAAGGAGGCTTCTGACTTTTTCTTTATATAATATATATATATATAAAATTTCAACCTGGCTCCCATTAAAAAGAAAAACAACATTGTATAAAAATGCATCTTTTAAATTATAATAGGTGGCTGTTTACCAAAGGTTTGCCTGCATATCTAATTAAGGTCATGACGGTTGCATGCATTACATTAACACTTTAAACTCACAGGTAAGAAGGTAGAGAAAAAAGTCCGAGTCATCATTCAGTTTTTTGAATACACTAAGTCTGTGTAACATAATTATACCTTTCAAGATTGATATCATTTTGTTAGGGCTTTTTATTAATTTTCCAAAATCTGATATCATAAATTTGTGTTTAATATTAATAAAACAATATCATCCATATATGTAGAATTAAAAAGGTACTACATGTTTAGAACATGTTAAGTCGTATAAACACATAGAACTGTATTCATTATATTTGTACTCTCCAGCAAAGACTTTGATCCAGAATAAGATGAAGATGGGAAAATATTGGTCAGGGTTTACAGTCATAAGTGTATCTTATGATATTTGTGTATGTATACAGGTTTCTCTCTCTCACATATATGTTGTAATTATAACCATATTGTATGCGTGTACTATGTGAATGCAAGATCAAATAAAAATGAAAAATAGAAGAAGAAAAACAAAACAACAACAATTCATAGTATCTGTTAGTTTTCATCAGACTAAAAAAATGACAATATCTCAGATTACAGTTGTCAATGAATGGGAGCACTAATTGAATGTAAAAATTACACGCCACTACACGAACATGTAGTAATGAGTGTGTGTGGATTTATTACACATTGATTACCACCTTAATCAAATATCATGGTCATTTACATTGCTTAGAAAACCGGTTAATCTACTTTAACAATTTCAAGAGATTTTTGTATTCAATTTAAAGTTAGTTTGTTTTGCTTAAAACCACCACTAGAGCACATTGATTTATTAATCATTGGCTATTGGATGTCAAACATTTGACAATTTGGACATATAGTCTTAGAGAGGCAACCCGCTACATTTTTCCATTAGTAGCAAGGGATCTGTTATATGAAGACAGGATAGCACATACCACTGACTTTAATATACTAGTCGTGGCTTGAACAAAAAATAGCCTAATGGGCCCACTGACTGGGTGGTCATAAAGTTATTATAATATACAAAGAAACCATGTCATTAGAACTGACTGCACTAATTAATTATCTGCTATCTATGTCCACTAACGGCCATCAGCAATAAAATAGCAGCAAACACACAGGGGATAGAGAAAACAGGTTTATATCACATCTACCCAACACATGATAGACTGCCGGCCAACCACAGCCTGCATAATCAAGTAGTGATGACATTGGCCATATTGACAAACGCGCACAATGAAGGCTCCCTGCCTCTCCACTGATGACTCATGCACACAGGGCCCCAGTGGATAAACCTGCCCATGATCTGCGTACAACCTGTTGTATACCACATTCCCATACTGCCGAACACTTTACACAGAGGCCGTTATTAAAGATAATATTGTAAAAGATTTTAAAAACTAAAATGTCCTTGTATCAAGTGACTGAGATAGGTGGACAGTTAGCTGAGATGGGTTCAGGTGACTTCCAGTCTGTAGCAACCGCTGGTGGATAAATATCGCACAGCTTACAGGTAAGTCGAAAACTTGAAATTATTTTTCTTCAATTAATATACTGTAAGTGACAGATTTTCTCATTAAAGTTTTACTCAAGTATTTTTTTTTTAAATCCCAAAAAATATATTATAAATAAAACAAAATGTATAAAATACCTAATTATTGAACAGAACAAAATCAAGATGAAGACATTTAATGTAAATATATTTTTTTTAAAAAGAAATTCATAAAAAGAAAAAAGTTATAAACATTGATATATTTATTTCATACAATTTGAATTTTTTGTTAATAAAGTAAACAAATTATACACCACACAAAAATTAAACCACATGATTAATAGTACTTTTTATAAAATGTATAATATTTAACAAACCACAAATAAGTAGCGTATACAAAAAAGGGCATTTATAACAAAGGTGGATAACTGTCAAGTTTAATTTGCTGTCAGTTCATCTATACCCACAGACAGCATTGTAACAATAAATTCCAAAAATACATACTTCAGACATACAATACATATAACATAACATATCAGCATTTTGAGTAAAATTAGTATTACTTTTCACTCTTGAAGGCTTAAAGGAAGCTTAGTTGTTTTAAGTGTGTTGCCTTAAATACAGCATTACAAACACATTATTTAGGATTAATTCTACTGAAGTATTAACTCATCACTTACACATTATATATCAATAAAATATACATGAATAATAGATAAGAATTCATTGTAAGTCATAGGCAACTGTATATACAGATACAAAAATATTATCTGCATTCTCTGGATTTCATGTACGGTGAAGTCTGTTATTGTTATACCAAACCAGCGATCAGCTTTCTTTAAACAATTCCCCTCAACCCAGTCAATGGAAGGGGATTGGAGAAAAGCCACAAAACAATGTTTAATTTCAGTGCTATATAAAAAGTAGCATGCACATAGATTTCACAAATTCAATTTACTACAGCTGTGACACAATTTTCTTTTTACTTACAATCTGTTGAATTTAAAAATAATTTAACTTTTAAATCTGGATTTTTGAAAATAGGTACAATCTGTGAAATTTAAAATTATTTTACCTTTTAAATCAGAAATTTGCAAATAGGTATAACCTGTGGAATTAATAAATATTTTAACTTTTAAATTTGGAATTTAAAAATAGGTACAATCCGTGGAACTTAAAATATTTTAATTACTGGTATAAAATGCAGGATAAGAATATATAATTAGGTATTTTAAATACTATCTGTACAGTAAAAAATATATTTCATATGCAATTTAATATACATTTTATCAACATTTGTGGAATCTGAAATCATTTCAGTTAAATCTAAAAAATAAGAAAAGGTTTTAAATTACAATCTGTGGAAATAAAACAAATAATTTGTTCCATCTTTTGGAATTATAAAATACCTGAGGTACAATTTGTAAAATTTAAAGATACTTTAATTATAACCTGTGAAGTTAAAAACTATTTTAAATAAAATCAATAGAATATCAAAATATTTTAACTACATAGAAAAAAGTAAATATTTTAGTAAAGAATATGAAAATATTTTAATTAGAATCTGTTGATCTGGAATATCTAAACTCAATTAATTATGACACTGAATTACCATTTGCTTAGGTTTTCATTAAAATTATTTTTTACACAAAGTTATAACACCATACACTTGACAGTGAGTTAGGAGCTATATATATATGTATGTATGTATGTATGTATGTATGTATGTATATGTATGTATATATATATATATATATATATATATATATATATATATATATATATATATATATATATATATATATATATATATATATATATATATATATATATATATATATATATATATATATATATATATATATATATATATATATATACACACACACACACACATATATATATACACACACATAGTGATAATTCGATAGTACAATGTACTACAGGCACCAGCATGCATTCAGATTTGTTTTGCAAGTGGTAAACAGGTAATACAGGTGGCAAAACATGATGAAATAGATATTTACTCTTAAAGAGACACTTTATATGAATAGCAGGCAAAGTTTGCTGCCTTCCAGCTAGTACCTGCAGCACAGACACCACCTCACTCACGGGAAGATGAATGAGTGAGTGGCTTGTTTGCCGTTCAGATGTGCTTAGTATTGTTATCACTGCTGGTTAGGTGATATAAATATGGATGATGTCCACTTACCACCCAGATGAGTCACCACACACATACACAGCAGTTTTCTCTAAACGTACAGTGCCATACTTCTTAAGAAAAAAAAAAAAAAAAATTACTGTACATTTATTTGTGACAAAAAAAACTATATATTAATTTATCCCTTGTATAAGCTTTGCCCTATTCACTTGAGAATCTTAAAATTGTAAAGTGCTGCTGGTCGGATGGAGAAATGGATGGGAGGAAAGAGGAATGAAAGATGTAAACAGTGGTTTTTCACAAGACATTTAAAAAAAAAATAAACAGAGAAATCTATATCACATCCATCAAAACAGTAGTCAGTTCTTAGCTGTCAAAGAATTATAAACATATATGTGATAATAAAGTCACATATAATTTGTGTCCTAACATAATCAAGGTCAAAGGTCAAAGTTAAAACATATTATGCAGGTACCGAACTGACTGATAAAAATTATTGCAAAAAGGTGATACCACAGACTTTCATATACCAGTCATGTTGCACTGGCTGGAATAAAAAAATGTCCCAATAGGCCCACTGATAGGGATCAATCCCAGACTGACCGAGTAACCCGTGTATGGTAGATACCCAATAGCTGTATTTTAAAATGTGCTGGGGTTCAGTTAAACATGGCTTCAAACCTCTTGACAAACTACTAGATGGAAACGATACACAAGGATGGATGGATGGATGGATGATGGATGGATGGATGGAAGGAGGGAGGGAGGAAATAATGGATAAAGGGAGAGAGGAAATAATGGATAACGGGAGGGTAGGACACACAAGGTTAAAGTAGGAGAAATGAATAGCTAGACAGATGAATTGATGTATTGTTATATGCACAAGATCAGATAAGATAAACTGTGGAGGGACGGACACACAAAATTCAGCTGTGACAGATGGATAGCTGAATGGATGGATGGACAGATGCACACGGTTCAGGTAGGATAGATGGATGGATATATACATTAGGATTCAGACAGGACAAAACAATGGATGGATGAACAAGGAAGGAAATGGTTTATAGATATGCAATATTATTTAAAATAGGAAAGCTCCTGAATCACCCGAACCTTACATAATATGTAATTTAAATACAGTATCTTTCAGTAGAATACATAATGCATACTGCAACATAAAATATATTTACTGCAGTCATATACATGATTCAGTGTATTAAGGAAATAGAGACTGTAACCAAATACCAACTCAAGCCATGTGTAAACATGTGAAGTGCATGCATAACAATGAAGCATTAAAATAATATAAAAGAAATAATAAAAATTAATAATTTCAAGTAAAACAAAATAAAATAATAATAATATTCAAACTAAAAAATATCACTATTTTGTACAAAATCTTTTTGTACTTTAGTATAAAGTCCAGTGAACAAAATGTACACTTTATAATTTAGTTTTGATGCCAACATGATTTTTCTAACAATGTGTTTCCTCATATGATGTAGCACAAATTTAATACATGAATCAACAAATAGCAAGTTTGTTGACTCAATTTGGAATGATATTCAGAACTGGATTAATGTAAAAACGGGTAGCAATATTAAATTTAATAAAGAAAATGTAATGTTTGGCTTTAAAACTAGAAATAATGATCCCATTAATGCCATTGTACTCGTTACAAAACACGTAATATTTAAAAGTCATTTTAATGCATATGTACCCAGTTTGAAATGGATCCAAAAAGAGTTGACGGAGTACTATTATGTTACAAAAGCAGCGGCTTTTTCCGTGTGCAACTATGATAAATTCACCAAATTTTGGTCAATTTGTCACAATATATTTAAAACCTATATTGTATTTCTTCTCTTCTTTTTTTAATACTTATTATGTCCTTAGTCTCCTTTTGATTTTTTCAGTATGTCTGATTGTCAGTCACATATATTCGATCTTAGCTAAATATCTCCTTTGCTACTTCGTTTTTTTTCATGTGGATCTTTTTATCATATGTACTGTATACATCTGTGTGTGGATATCATGTCAATAAAAATGGGAATAATAAAATAAAAAAAGATAAAAAAAAGTCTGTTGACTATATATTTCCCACCAAGGTAGATACAACAATTTAGAAGTGTTTGGCAATGCCTATCATTTGTGAAGTTTGTTTTGTTTGACAACACCATTAGAGTGCATTTATTTATTATTCTCTCATCCTCATGTAAATGGGACAGAGCTATCCCATGAAAGGAAGCCATGTAAGAAATTTCTATCCTACATGGAATATCACACACTTTCAGTTAACATGATGTCGTTGGTAATATATGACATCATATTAATGTGAGATGGTGACGTGAGGTCATTAGAGACAGTTTTAAATTAATATTTTGTTATTAAAACCTTCATTATAAAAGCTTCCTCAGTTTAGTAGATAAATGTTGTTGGTTTTTTCAAAAGTGATAGACTGTAGATGTATTGGCAGTTTATAAAAAATGTTATTGGATTGCAGTTTTAATATTTTTTACAAACATTTAAAGCTTTCTGGCTACACTTCATACAAAACCATTTAGTAGGGAATGTGCAATTTTTACAACTGACTGCTCTGTAATGTATAACTTAAGTACAAACGTTAGCGCTGTAAATACATTTTACTTGGAAAAGACGTAATATTTGTTTTAAACTGGTTTTTGGGAACATGTAAGAAATAGAATAATACACCCATTTTCATTAGATATTATTTATTGTTTATAAACAAATCCAACTTGCGTTGTTAGATTAATTTTGAAACAACTTGTAAAATAAATGGTATCTAACAGCCATGATCTGTAATAGTAATGAAGCATGAATCAGCATTGGTATTTAATGTATATTCGTTCTCTCACTCGACTCAGTACATTCGCAGCCGATTTACATGAACAGAATATGAACAATCAAAATTGAGGTCTCAGTATGTTGAAAGCTCACCCTTTATCAAAAATTCTGTAAAGACTGAGTCTAAGAAATTCTGTATTTAAGAAACATGAATCCGATGTACAATTCGAGTTACTCTCGACCTACTAAAATCCAAACCTTTAATTTTTTTAACGACCATCAAAATTGTGCCAAATTTCCTTTATCAAAATGTGCATCCATTTCCCTTTTGGCTTAATTCTACGGGACATTCCAAATTACATAGCACCATACAACCCTCCGCCTGTTTCTGGCTACAGTCGGACTGCTGGTGCTCCCTTGCACCTGCCAGTGCAGGCGTTCCCTCCTCCTCCCACCCCCACCCTTTCCTGTCCTGGACGGAGGAGCTTGTCGAGGCCAGCACCTGTGCCCAGGACAGGCGTTCGTTACAACAGCTTGCTCTGAATGTGCACGTTAAACAATTTGGTCTTGGTCTTGAAGTACAATTATGGCAAAACATTCAGTTTGGGATCACAAGGTCATTGACTGACAGCTTTGAATAAAATCCCACTATTTCAACTATATTTTTATGGTACAGAACCTACTAGATTTTCTGTTCTTCTATCTGTGATATAAAATTAATGTTTTCATTTGTGGAGTTGACAAATGTTTAATAAAAAGACATGGCTTCATACACCATAAATATTCACAAATATGTATTTTTTAAAAATAGATTACTGTAAAATCATTTAACATTCTTAAACATTTGAGGTTTTGCTATTAAAAAACACTTCATTGGGTACTTAAATCCATTAATCGAAAAGGTAGTATCATAAATTTGTATTATACTTTCACTGTGTTCTTAAATTCTTGACTGCACTAATCCACAAATTACATGAAAATTAGAGGACCCGGAACAATAGTGATTTCTCAATATTAAGCCACAGTGACAACAAAAGTGATTCAATTAATCATCTGTGTACTAGGCACTCGGTGCTGTTTCCACCTCTGTTTACGAAAATCATTAGAGAGGTGAGTCACATTGGATTGCAGGCCATGGTGCCAGCGTAAGATGAGATTAATAAGAGGTGGAACCTGGCTCACCAACACCACATTACCGCTACTGAGAATACCACGGTAACAGCTAGTATTAGCAATCGGTTGCAATTTCATCATCGATCATCGGTTACAATCGGTTTGCAACAAGCCAATCGACTGTTGATAACAATCGGATAGAATTATATGAACAAAAGAAGGATTTCAATTATAAGGACCATTCACTTATTGTTGTGTTCACCAGCAGGGTTTCTGCCAGAGCAAGGGCAGTTCAGACAGTGCGGCTGGTACGGCCATGACCGTACCACTTTTCAAAGAGGTACGGCATGGCTGTATCACTTTTTGTTTGTTTGTGAGTTATATTTGTTGTATCTGTGAAAATGGCCTTCACAGGTGAATTTGAAAGGAGAGTCTGGCAACCTCGAGCTGTACCACTATTTTTTACATTGTGCCGCCCTTGCAGAGGGTACGAAAGGTAAAATTACATACCCCAAAATCTTGAAAAAACAATCAGTTGAATGTATCCACTGAGGTGGTTTGATCCTGTGACACAAGCACGTCAAGCAAGCACTCAACCGACTGAGCTAAATCCCACCCCCACCTAGTATGGCTCTTATGATTGGTTTTGGTTTTATCTGTTAAATTATTTTCTCACAGAAACCCTGACCGGGATAGACACTATAAATAGCTAATTTTACCTTTAACAACTATAAAAAAAAAAATCTTTATGATCACTAGAAAACAAATCCCAACCCCAATATTTTACATCAATTCCACCAGCTCAACAGGAGAAACAGTTACAGTTAATATTATCTCACACAATCGATTATGGAGTTTTATCATTAATTCTAACATTGGAAGAGCTGAACCGATACATTTTCGATAATACTCGATCATTGGAACATCACTAAGTAACAGGTACATATTCACTGGGCCAACTCAATTCTTAGTTCCTAAAATGTGAACATTTTGTAATAAAACTGACACAATCAGTGTACGAACATGCCCAGGCAGTACACAGGCAAAAAGTGTGAAACTTCACATTTAATTCATATACCTGCAAGAAAATGAGAATGTCACATGACATTTGGAGATTTAAAGAATTGTTTTTATTAGCAAGCCTCATTTTAAGTTTAACATAACCAAGTAAATATTTGATAGTGCAAGCTAGACTTCTGATGAGGAAGTCTCTAATTTGGTACAACACAAGCTACACTTAGCGGGAAGTGTGAACACAAGCCACAGAAGTGTGACATGCATTTCTCACTTACACGATTTCTAATTAACTGTCTCTAAAGAATTGTTCAAATTCCCGATGACTCATAGGCACTAACCTATTAATAATACTCCCAGCCAAAAATAAGATTTCTGCACAAACACGTTTGTTTGATAACTCTTCGGTCAAAGACATCGGAAACATATCATTTTGTTTTGACTGCTTATCTTTGTGCAAACAACAACATGATTGCAACCAATTACTCACTAGTTAATGCCAGTTTAATAAGTTACATATTTAACAATAGTTAAAATATTATATATTGTAGTTAAAATATTACACATTTTACTATAAATTACAAGTTATTTTTTTAACACAAAAAGAGATGTTTCTCTTGTTTCTGTAAACACACCTTTACATTTAGTTTAAACAAGCGAGATAACTCTGTCAAAACTGGATGCAGCTTCAAGGAAACAAAAATCGATAATCATTAAATTAATAAAACTGACAATGCTATATACCAAAGTGAGCATTGTCACATTAAAAAGAAAATTACCCCCACCCCCCAGCAAATACACAAAAAAGTGGGATACAGCTTATTGGATGAACACTTTTTTTAAAAGTATATTAGGTTATAAGATTGATTTAAAAAAAAAAAATTATAATTCTACACCCTAAAGAAAACAGCCCCTGTGGTGTCAGGGGATTCAACCAACTTCCTAGACCAAGTGTCATACTATATCTGCATGTATGAGACAGTCACCAAATAGAGAGACAAGATACCTTCTTTTCCTATACCTCAGAGTAAAATGTCAAACTCACAGAAATCTTACAGACTGTAGAACTGAAGGATCTGGGCTGGGCATACCATGGACTGTGAGTGGTATTTGTGACAATGGCTGGTGACAAATAAATACAACTGTTCCACCCTCTGATGCATAGGTCACAGCACTTTGAAACAACATCGATGTCTTTCCTCTATAATAATAGTTAAAAAAAAGATTTAAATGGTGCAATTCATAATATCAATAAGTGGACTAAAAGACAATGTAAAATATTGTTTTTAGTTGCAGTCTTGTTAAATTTAAAATTTTGGTGAGGTTTTTCTCCCATAAGATTAACTTCTAAATTAACCAAATAATTTGAAATACATCAGTTTGAAATACACTTCTAACTTGATGTTGTGATAAACAGACTTAAATTTTACAAATAAACTAAAAACAGTCTTCTCTAATTTAGTGTTAGCTGCACTTCCATATACAACAATGTATACTTGATCACAGCATTCAACAAAAGGTAGTGAAGCTGTCACACTACTTACGATCCTTTGTTTCCAATCAAAACCACGGGTCGCTTGTCTTCAAGCAGAACTCGGCCCAGATCACTCAGGTTTTCAGCCGAACTCCACCAGGGGGATATCAGTGGAAGCATATGAACAAGGGTGGACATTTTTATTAAACCAATGTAGTCAGCTAACAGAGCGTAATAAACTCACAATCTGAAAGACAGATCAAACTTCTGTTACGGGGAAGTGCATCACAAAAATAAGAAAAAGTGACCTTTTTAGATTAAAAGCATCTTATTGATTAGTTTGTGAAGACATTATATTACTATGTCCAATTGTTTAAACTGCCAACACTCCTTCCCCTCAAGCTGTTTTAGGCAAGATAAGACACTGTAGTAGAAACTGGCCAACCCAGATCACCATGGCACCCCAAAATTAATATATCTGGTTTTAACAGGATCCAGGTTTTTGAAGGTCATCTTTGGAGACAAGTTTAGAAGTAAACAACATGCTAATAAAAAATGACTCATTATTTAGTCCTTTTGATTCACTGGTGTAATTCTAAGTAACACAGACTCCCACAAATATTTCAAACACTGTGGTATAAAACTATATTTTTCACTTTTATAAAGCGAAGTGGTACCAATTAGTAAAATACGAAATACAGCATAGGTTAAAAAGGGCAGACCTCTCATGCTGAGACTATAATAATGTCCCACATTGTACATGCAAATAAACTATTATTAAGCTATCAAACGAAAAAAAAAAAGAAGACATCCCTTAATTCTAGTATTTTTTAGGAGTCATTTAACAATTATATAATGCAAATTGCCCATTTTTGTACCCCCTCTCAACAAGTACTGTCTTGGAACATTAAAAGCTCTAGATTAAAAAACCAAATACAAATTTAGAATTGAAAATAACACATGGGTTTGAAAACATCATAATTTCTAATAATTTTTAACATAAACTGGAATGAGTTCTGTATTTTCCCTCAACATACAGGGTATTGAATTACCATTATCAACTGAATATTGCACTATTAAGCACTTCAAACGACACAGTGCTATGGTCAAGATTTGAACTCCAAACCACCGGGACTGTAGCTGATGACTCAAAACACTCAGCCACACTGTGGATCAAGTAACACTGAATTTCAATTTCTATAAAGCTCAATCATAGGGTGTATTGTGTCACAAAAATAAAGAACTTAACATTAATAAATTTAACATTTTGTGTGTGTGTGTGTGTGTGTGTGTGTGTGTGTGCGTGTTCGTTTACCAGTAACCAGGCGAGCTAAATAACTTTTAAAACGTCATTTGTAGTTCTACATTCATTTAGTGGTTGACAAAACTATCTGTAACAGAGATAAAGAACTACTTTCAGAGGAGTATTTAAAATACCACTTATGCATGCATTGTAGATAATAAATACACAAATCGTAAGAATGTGTATGTGATTCCCAAAATTAAATTTCCCACAGAAAGTCGTAAATCGTTTCCGATCAAAGACTTACAGCTTCCGTGTTTCTAAACAAGTACCTCTTTGCAACGAGCAATTCTATTGGGTGCCTATTAATCATGTTACTAAATTTAGCTTGTGACCTAATTGCTATGATCTTGAGAAGTGTGTGTTTGAAAAATGGCTGAAAGTACGTTCGGTGTGTTAACATTTTATGTTTTGTAAGCAGCGGTGAAGAGGTTAGATGGTAAGATGTGTTTAGACCAACTGAGAGATTCTTTGCTGTATAAGGTTATTGACTTTCCTCATTTTCGTTCTAAAACTGCAACAGTGACTGTCACTGTGCTTATGTTGAGTAAATGTTGACAACAAACGCAGTTTTGTGAGCCGCTATAGTTCCACTACGACCCCCCCCCCCCCCCCCCCCCCACACACACACACACACACACACACACACACACACACACACACACACACACACACACACACACACACACACACACACACACACACACACACACACACACACACATGGGATTTAAGGTTACACGTTTGTAGTGTTTAATTAAAGGTAGGTGTTAACATAATGTAGTAACCCAGAAAAAACATTGTGTCCTGTAGGCCTATGTTATGTATTATAATGGATCTGTGTGTCAGAAAGGAACCAGAACTTGTTGCATATTTTACATTAATAAATAATAATGAAAAAAAAACCCATCAACAAATTAATATAATATATATTCCCTCAGTGTTTATAGTGAAGTAAACATTGAGACATTTTTAACAGAATGCTCCCAGGGATGATCAGATTGCGCTAATGATAGTTTTGGGCCGCGAGGAACCGTGCTTGCATAACCTATTTGCCGTTCACACAAATTTTTTACAGTGCCAACCAATATTTTGTTTGTTATGGTCATTAACAAGCTGAGAGAAAAACAGCTGAATTGATATTAATAATTTTATGCATTTAGTTTTTTTTATAAAAAGGATTCATTTTATTCCATTATATGAAATTTTACATTAATAAATTATGTACTGTTTTATATTATTTTGAAAATAGGTTACACAAAGAGAAAGGTATATGCAAAAATAATTTGCATTTAACCCATTAATGGGTTACACAAATTTCCAATTTAGCAGCCTTGGCTCCTTAAAAAATGACTGATTTTGTTCAACAACAATGCTATGGTGTTAGCAATCTTTGCATTAATTACCAACTGGGTAAAATAAGAGAAATGATGATGATGTTTCATTTCCATATGGCTAGTTGACTTGCTAAGGCAGTAAAAGCGTGTAAATGAACCATTATTAAGTACCGAACAGAACAATAAAAATTGTGTCCCTTAATTAAGATATGGAATCATTCAATAACATTTTACATAAATTGATGCAAATTGCCCATTTTTATGCCCTCCTCTCCCACATGTAATGTCTTGTAAAAGACAGTAAATTGATAATATAAATACAGATAAAAAATCAAAAAAATATTTTATCTTTTTATTTTTAGTACTATTAATGTAAAATGGATGAAAAAACATAAAGGGTAAAGAAACATAACTAAACTAAAAATAAATGTTTAATTTGCTTAGTCAAAAAAAAGGTCATTCATTTTAATTTGTCAGTCAAAATGTTTAATCTCATTTGGCATGCAGACATGTGCTTTTTATATCCCATCAGTTAAAGGTACAATTTGTTTTGTTTAACAACACCACTAGACCTCATTGATTTATTAATCATGGGCTATTGCAGGGCTTCTAGATTATGGTAGCCCCACTCCCATGGCTAGTGATATTCAATGTTGGGCTGGTAAATAACTACTATTGCCATGCCAGACAGGGCTTCTAGATTATGGTAGCCCCACTCCCATGGCTAGTGATATTCAATGTTGGGCTGGTAAATAACTACTATTGCCATGCCAGACAGGGCTTCTAGATTATGGTAGCCCCACTCCCATGGCTAGTGATATTCAATGTTGGGCTGGTAAATAACTACTATTGCCATGCCAGACAGGGCTTCTAGATTATGGTAGCCCCACTCCCATGGCTAGTGATATTCAATGTTGGGCTGGTAAATAACTACTATTGCCATGCCAGACAGGGCTTCTAGATTATGGTAGCCCCACTCCCATGGCTAGTGATATTCAATGTTGGGCTGGTAAATAACTACTATTGCCATGCCAGACAGGGCTTCTAGATTATGGTAGCCCCACTCCCATGGCTAGTGATATTCAATGTTGGGCTGGTAAATAACTACTATTGCCATGCCCGACGGCTAGTGAAAACAGAAAGAGTCAAATGTTGTAGTTTAAAGTCTATTTTGTAAATATGAATATGCTGACACCACCCCAACCCCCAATGTTAGTGTTTTAAAGGGATATTCCCGAGTTTGCTGCAATTTTTAAGATGTTATCGACTAAAAGAGACTATTTAAACGATTGAAATTACATATCAAATATATTATTCTGCATAGACTATTAGTGGCTGTATATTAAACCTGTTTCTGATTGTTCTAATATTTGTACTAGGTTAAATTTCATTTTATGTCCTAAAATATGTTTTCGTACGTACAAAATAATTTGATGAGAAAATCCAGTTTGGGCTTCTTACAAATATTAATACGACCAGAAACACACTGAATGTACAAACACTGATATTCTAAACAAGAAAATATATTTAATATGCAAGTATAATTATAGAAATATTTTATTAGTCGGAAACATCTTACAATGCAGCAAACTCAGGAATGTCCCTTTAAGCTCTGTTTAGGTGACATATCTGATTATTACTATTATTTAGTAAAATTGTATTAACTTAAAGTAAAGTAGTGCTAGTTAATTTTTAATTGTGGCTAGTAAATAAAAAAAATCACTGATTTCATGGTTAGCGGATTTTAGCACTGGGCTACATCCCGCCCCCATCTCCCAATTAGTATGATATTAATAAATAACAATTGTTGCCTTTATTTTTCAGAAGAACATCGGCCATGTTAACAACTCTAGCTCACAGCAAACATCTGTACTAACCTGTGGTAGCCATCTTGAGCAATGGCTGGATTACTTTGTGAGGATATGAATAGTAGACACTATTGTCTAAAAATTACTTTAACATTAACTTCTGCAGGATGATATTGCAACCTGTTAAGGGCCTCGTGTTTCTCTTGGATTTGATTGGTTGTTAAGTTTTTGGCTAATCAATGGCTCAACCAATGGACACAAGTGAGAGTTTGTGTGAAACACGTGCTGTTGACGAAAATGCAAATGGACTTTCTTGGGGCATCATTGAACCTGATGGTCTTGCTGATATTGTCCACAAGGGAACCTGCAAGGTATGTAAACAAAGATCCATTAAAGACGTATTTAGTGTTTTGCTTTTGTTATGGAAAACAGTTTTTTGGTTTTATGCCTTGTGATTCTGGCAAACCATCAGAAACTGTTTTTAAAAAATAATTTTTCTTGCAAATGTGTTGAATTAGAATTGAGAGATAACCGGACTGTGTTCTTTAATTTACTGAATGACGTTTATCGATTGTTAAACTCATTTAGTTAGTTTTAGGTGATTCTTTGGTGGAGGTAACAAAACAGGAAATTGGTTTCACTGCATAAAATGTTTCTGGGACAATTAACAACACTGGGAAATGGTCATCCCATATGACTATGGAGAGATATGTTGGTTTTTTTTAGATACTTACTTAATCAACATAGTTACATTTATGCAAATACCATGTCAGAAATTTTACAGCAGTGCAAATCGAATAAAATAAGGAAATTTGTAGCATATAGCCTGCTATTTGTAGGTGTTTTAAAGGAATGCTAAAGCAAGGCTTTTGGACTGGTGTGCATATTCAACGATACATAATGCACATTATTGCTTAATATCAACAAGTATCATCGTATAGTTAATTAATAAAACGGTTAAATGTGACGGCTATTATATATAATGGGCGCAGCCATTTTGTACCATCCCAGTGAATACGCCCTCTGGCGAGCTGGTGGTTACGTAATACCTAACGTGTCACATCAGGAATTAGTCTTCGAACTGAAGAAACAAAACATACCTGATTTTTGCAGATGTATCGCAATGTTCTGTAATAATATCTATCCCAGTAACACAGCAACGTGTATATGTGGTTTATTTTTCAATACAACCACCAATGTCAATATAAACCACCATTGTCAAATTGTTGAAATAACTGTACTATAAACCCACGTACTGAAATAATAGTCGGAGTGTTTTCTTGCTTAATTGGTCTTTTCTTTCCGTGGCCTGTACCTGTGGTTCTTGATTGGCAGGTGTATATTTAGACGGTCCCTAAACACTGTCTAGACACACTAAAAAGACGTGCTTCTTTTATTAAGATCACAGGGTATTGTGTGATAACCTCAAATCGTAATGGACTTTACCAGCTTTATTAGGCGTATCATAAAATATTGTTTGTTTCTGGTTACCCGACCGACCCTAATTTGAACCTGCCGACCCTAAAACTTTTTTTGTATATCCAAAAATGTATTTTTAATATAACAACGATTTCCATGAAAACATTCCAAAACTATCACAAGCACTAATTTGGTGTCATTTAGGGGATAACCCATCTGTGTTTTCCGATTTGCGGACGTATATCGGTGGTTTTACTGTCGCAAATTTAGTTTTATTGGCGACCCGTTAGCCACGAAATGTTTTCTTCTAACAATTGATTGATGGAGTTACTTCCCTTCAAATTGAAGTTCAGTAACTTTCGTGAGATATCGGGCGAAGAGTCTGAAAATTGTTTTCACGAATATATGCAATCTTTTCCAATTTACTCTACATCTAGCTTAGCGAGGTGTTCCGATTAATAATAATAATAATAATAATAACTATATTTAATGATTTACTCCAGCGACAAACTGGCCTTGTAGAAATTTAGTGACCTTCAGAATGACCATGTGTTTGACGTCCAATAGCCGATGATATTAAAGATAAAAATCAGTGTGCTCTAGTGGCGTCGTTAAATAAAACAAACCTCACTTTTCAACATTCGTTTGAGCATCCTGAGCATTTGTACTGCATTTCTATTCATTGGACCAATTGATTGCTTCAAACCAAGTGTGTACTTTAATACTGGATGCATACAGAATAAAACTAACATTGCAAATGATAAAATTGGTAAGTCTACCATGTCTTAGATACACTAGGAAAGATAATATTCATAACATTTTGTGTAAATGTTATTGTTGGACAGATAAATATAGAACCCTTCTTTTCAGTTTTCATTAAAAGAAATTGTTATAACTTATTTACTGGTTTCTATCCAATTAAGGTTCAACCAAGTCTGTCCTGGACCAGTACAGAAGTTAAGTGTTAGTATGAGAGTAAACCTTCTGCCTATTATTAAACAGCAAGGGGTCTTTTGTATACATGTACTCTCCCACAGATTGGTTAGCACCATGTTGCCCTCAAAATCAAAATGCCTTGCCTTTTATAAATTTATAAGTTGCCCATGTAAAAAGAAGCCTTTAAACACACCTATGTGTATAGCACTACATATTTCCTTTTTTTAATTAAGTTATGAAATAGATATAGAAATTAAAATGGACATGAGGTTTTTGTCCTTTTGAAAATTGTATAATGGAAAAAAAAAGCCCTTATATTTAAAACTGCACATAAAATATGCCCCCAAAACGTCACTTTACCATGCCTTACTTCATTTCTAGGGAAAACACTGTGATAAATGGTATTGTTGGTTTGCATAATGCATTTCTATACATGCAGAGGTTATTTTGGATACCGGTAGTCAACACCTTTATTTAATATCCATAAATAAAATTATTTTCCAAAATAAAATGTTTTTCCTACCTACCCTATATTTTTCCAGCATGTAATAGGAAACAAGTAAAAAAATTTTTTCGGCCTTACTGTAATTCTGTAAAACCCTTAATTAAGTATACTTTCCCATCTAAAATCACAAAACTGACCAATTATGTAGTCCCAGAGAAAAGAAAATTATCACTTGGGTATCGTGAGTGGTCTTTTGTCCTCGAACATATCCTACCAATAGGCCTAATAATATGCATTTTTTCTTTGGATTTTTTAAAACAAAAAAATACTATAACTCCATTTCGTTATATTGATGCAAATTGAAATATATTTAGTTAAATAGTTTATTATACTATCAAGTCATTTATGTTGTTTTACAAGTGAGGTTGATGAAAGCGAAGCGCCTTGTCATAAATTAGAGCATTTGTTTACACTGTGCATAATAGAGAAGTTGGACCTGAGCTGACATCACTTCGCCCCAAGCTATACCACCGGACGTCACAAAAACGAAACAAAATGGCTGTCCCCAGTTAGCAGGAATAAACACGTTTTTTTTTATTAATTCTAAAATTACGCGTTTTTCATTTGTTAAAGTGTCAGTATGTGTTGGTGGTCCGGGTATGCATCTTTCCAACACATAAGGCTCTTGTTGGAGTTTAGTCTACCTTTAAATAAGCATGTGTAGTGAGCTGAAAGTAAATAATGGCACAGCACAAGGCTCGCAATCTACAGGGTGCAGGCTGCAAATTAAGTTGCTCAAAATACACAGTCTGCTTTCTGATAATTAGTCAACTTCACATACCGCTTTTGTTTTTCATCATGTTTTTAATAGTCTTCCAGATACATTTAGAATTTCCAGTATATCATAAACATTTATCATTTTATCTTGTGCACTGTTGCTTAAAAAGTTGCACTAAGTCTACAAAGGGGTCATCCATTCCAAGAGGCCAGAGGCCAATGGTTACTTATTACAACATTGTATTTAATGTACTTTTCAGTGTGAAAGATCAATGTATTCTTGTACATGGGGAGGGGGTTATTGATCAAATAGATACAAAAAGTGTACATCATACATCGTTATGGGGGTAGGTGGGAAAAAATATTTTCTGTGTGAGTACTTTATGGATGGCCCCAAGAAGTACTTCAAGACCGTAATATCCAGAACTGCACTCAGTTCTAACATTTGCTTCCAGACTCAAATTTGAAAAGCAAAGATTTCTTCCCACTCTTTAAATTTGTTTTCATCCTTGATGAATAGTTGTGAAACAAAATTGGATGATCGGTTCTGAATTCTTAAATATTGAAAATATTCTATAAGTGGCAGCTTTAAATCTAGTTGTTAGCCATGTTACAATATCTACATGTATGATAAAAGAAACACAACCAAGAAGTGACTGCTCCCTGTTTAGTCTAACTTAAACCCTGCAAGTATGCATATATTATTATACAAATACAACTTTGGATTGCCGATTAATTCACAGCATATTCCACACATAATTTTTTTCAATGCACATACATAAATACAAATCTAATTAATTAACATTATGTTAAAAGTGAATATAAAATTAAAATGACAAATGTCATAAATACTAAAATAGTCAGACTCGGTATACATGTGACATATTTCCATCAAGTTATCATTACCAGACCTGTAGAAACAATATGTGAAGTGGGGTGCTACACAAGCACATTCATTTTGGTTTTATATATACTATAAAACTCCATCTTATGCGGTCATGTGGGATAGAAAAAGTACACCCGAGGTGGTGAAAATTTCGACCTGGGACGAGGCTTGCCAAGTCCCATGTCGAAATTTTCACTACCAAGGATGTACTTTTTTTTATCCCACATGACCACATGATGGAGTCTTTTTCTCTTATTTATTCAGTACATAAACCATTATTTTACACGAACAGACAAATATGGCTGAACAAGTAACTTTTTTATTTGATCATTTTGTCATAAATAAACTAAACTATCGTATTTGCCATGTTTGTTTCATGTGTTAAATAAAATTTAACACTACAAATTAACAAGATAGCTTTTAAAATGAAGGTTTTAATAAAATATTAATTTAAAATTGTGTCTAATGACCTCACGTCGCCATCTCACATTAATATGACGTCATATATTACCAGTGATGTCATGTTAAACGTAAGTGCGTGATATCCCATGTAAGATAGAAATTTCTTACATGGCTTTCTTTCATGGGATAGCTCTGTTCCATATACCTAAAGATGAGAGAAATGTATATAATGGGACTGAAACTAGTAAGTATTTTTGTTCACCTATGATGGGGACATGCCCCCATCCCAGTTCCTCCATGGCTGGTTACAGTAAACTTGTTCAGGAATCACAGGAAATAATGTTGTTTTTTTAGCTAGTTTTCAGATATGTAGAATATTTCTTTGAAAATTATTAAAGAGTGGATAATTAATATTAATATGAACAAACTTGTATAGCCAAAAATTAAATTTTGTATAAAAATTAGCAATTTGGCAATGGGCAGGGGGTGAGCACTGGTTGTCACACAAACATCCCATTTTATTGGAGATTTTGATACGTGTTATGTCCATATACAGCCTGAGTATTTTGATATATTGCTTATATCAGTTTTATTAGAAAATGTTAACATGATCTGCAGTGGAAATTGGTTTGGTCCAGTGGAACCAGAAGTGTATTTTTCAAGCCTGCGATAGTTTTCAGATTTGTCACTGAATCATGACTGCCCACAGATCAGTATTGAGCAGACTCGTGGTAACAGACATGACTCAGCCCGGTCTTACTGCTATATACATAATTATATTAAACATAAAAGGAAGCAATTCACTTTTATAGCACTCCCTACCGCTGACTTTGTTTTGGTATGAGATCATCAAACAAAACACATTTGTCCTAAGTCTTCATCAACAGGTAACAGGTGTTAACATGCTCAGTACATGTATGTCCAAACCAGCATACAGTTGTTTTTTTGTTGTAAAAAGGAATTCTTCTTAATGTTATGTTATGGAAGTGTTTACATGAGAGAAGTGATAGATCGACATCCACAATTTTATGTGTAGTAAAAAGACATTCCAGCTGGCTATATTCATAAAACAATTCTATTTTCATCCACCCACCCCTAGCCTATTTGATATTCTGAAGTAACTGTCAGACAAAATTAATTAACTTTTTTTTTTAATTGACATACAGCTTTTGTACTCATCGTCCAACTGCTTACTTGTGGCCTTATTTATGAATCTCCAGATATAGTATTTACAATTAGACTGATTATGTATAGTTTTTAGATGTATAGCATGTACATGCATACATGTATATGTGTGTGAGTTCTTGGCTGTATGTAGTTTGTATGTAATGGCTATAGTGATATTTTGTAATGTTCTGTTTTCTGTTTATCGTGTGTTAAATGTTATACAGTATGTACTGTCATCACATGGAGAGGCATTACATACATGTAAATCTGTTTGCCAGTCTACTTCATTTACTGAATAAATACTGTTTAAAAAATACAATTTGTAGATGAAAGAGAACCTCAGATGATGAGCACCATGTGCTAGTGAAGAACCCCTGTTTGGTAGTCAGACTGTGTGAAGTGTTCTATATTCAGTGAGGCCAGCCTACATACACATGACTCATCACAGACCGGTCAGAACTGACCTGGTCATCTGGTGGTCTTGATACGCTGGTGTGTGTGTGTGCACATATATCTCCCCATGTATTATTCAGTTGCCTGTCTCACCTGTGTATTATTTGATATCCACACGTGATTATACAGGTAGTTTAGTCATTAGTCATTACTATGGTTCCTATTATTAGACCTGTCAGTAAAACATTCCTTGAGGGGCTGTGTGTTCTGTAAAATTACAAATACGTGTTTACTTTGGTATCCAGCGTTATTAAATTAATGCACACCATGTTTTGTGGTTTCTTGGGTGTTGCTAACTATTTATTAGTAACTGGTATATACCGTACATGTATGTATATCTGATATAAAACATATAGTTCTGTTGAAATTAACAAATTACAAGTGTCAGGTCAGGTAAAAGGTTTAACGTGCGTATATACCACGAAGGTTTCACACACGCCTGTCCTGGGCTTAATCTCTGGCCTTTGCCAGTGACTAAGTCCAGGACAAGGGGGATTGAGTTTGAAGTGGGCAGAATTTTGAATACGTATTTAGTTGCGTCCAGCGACTGCGCGGACCGACTAGTAGACACCGAAAATGGGCTGTGTTCTGACTGGCTGAATTTCGATTCCTTCGGGTCTAACTAAAAAAACCTATGTCTACGGAGAATAACTGCACCTAACATCATGTCCGGACTAAGAATTTAAACCCAAAAATAAGTTTGACTGCTCGGCCGAAAAGGTTTTAAGGTGATTTGAGCAATTGAACAGGCGCCAAAGTAAAATGCGTTGGACTATTTATAAAAAAAATAAACATAAGAATTTGGAAGCTCGATCGAAAAATGTTTAAAGTCCAACTAAGCCCAAAAAGGAGGTTACCTGTCCTAGTTAGGGTTGGCGTCTACGGGGACGAGATGATGTAACCGTCGT
Organism: Gigantopelta aegis; assembly: GCF_016097555.1. Classification (NCBI taxonomy): domain Eukaryota; kingdom Metazoa; phylum Mollusca; class Gastropoda; order Neomphalida; family Peltospiridae; genus Gigantopelta; species Gigantopelta aegis. Next base: position 113,812,755 of record NC_054702.1, read on the forward strand.
TGAAATGGGGCACCAACTTCCTGAAGTCGTGCGCCCATAGGCATTGGGCCAGTGGGAGGTACTGGGCGCCGGCGATGATCTTGATGATCCTGTGGACGGTGTGATTGTCCATCTCTTTGTAGAGGATCCCTTGTCTGTACAATCCCTCCCGGCGCGAGGTGATGACCAGTACCTGCCCGATTCCCCGTAGATCCCCAGGATGGATGGCGATCTCGTTGCCATCCGGGAAGGTCTTAAATTCTTCCTCTTGGATCCCGCCTGGCAGTTTGTAGGGATCCGAGACGCCACCGATCACGTACTTGGCGTACTGACTCTTGATCTTCGCCTTAGAGAGCTGCCACTGGTCCCTGGCGGAAGCAGAAGGCCGCGTCTTGGCTGGTTGGTCCCCCAGGGGGGTCACGGCCTTCCGCTTGGCAACTCCAACATCCAATGTCGCCATCGCGGATTCCCCCGTGGATGGGGGTCTCGACGCTGATGAGCGACGGGCGAGAACAGGTGATGCGGGCCGTGGTGCACTGGGATGCTCCTCTTTCCGCTTCTGCGCGGTCGGTGCGGTCGGTTGACGAGTCGTCTCCTTCCGCTCCGTCTGGATTGGTCGTGGTGGGGGCAGCGACGCAGACGGAACCGCCACTGGCGGTTGAGCCACCAGCTTTGTCCCCGCCTGAGCTGTCCCTGGCGCACATTTCTTCTTCCTTGTCCTCTTCCTCTTGTTTGAAACCGCGTCTCCGTACACCAAGGTCACGGTTGCCCGTGACCCGGTGTACGCGACGCGGTATTCCAACAACAAGCCGTAGCTAGCCATCAATCCCCCCAGGTGGGGGGGGTAGGTTGAGAGCACACGAAAGTGTACATGTATTATCAGTAATATTTGGAGTAGCATCATGTAGCAGCTATTATGTAATATATAGAGGTTATTACCAGAGTGTTTTTCGGTATCATCAATATCATATATTAGGAATACATTATTTGTATTCCTAATATATGATATTGACAATACCGAAATACATGAGGGTAATAATCTCTTTATCATATAAGCTCAAGCTTAATACAATGTGTTTTTGTAAACTGTACACACAACTTTAATTCCAGTCCGCCATTACTAGATATTCAAATGACGTAAGAATATGTGGCGTGTTGTATTTTTGAATGGAAATTACGTCAAACTCGAATGACGTCATTTTGGATGTCCTTACATCAAAATAAAGTTATGCCTAACATTTTTTGTTTTCTGAACGCTGGACAGCTTTCATTGTCAAATTGCCATTGAAATGTTTTTATTTGATGACTATGAATGCATACGTCAATCATGGAGTGTCACCCAAGTACGTTTGCTTAAATGTCAATAAACCTAGTGCCGAGACCTCGACTAATTTACATCTAATTTGCAAAGTTATCAAATTCTTAAAGTATGTGATCTGAAAAATATCACATACTTTGATTGCACTGAAAATGTAACATATTATATGATAAACAGCATTACACATGTACATGTGGAATAAATTTTTCTTCATGTTCTGGGTATATTATTTCTGTTGGGGTTATTTCATTGTTTGTTACATATTTCATGTTTGTGGTGATTTGGAATTATTTTTTATTGTTTGTCCATTTTAATTAGAAATCTGGACAAACAGTAGTTTTAATGGCTAAATAAGTATACATGTATGTAGATTATTCTGTTTTACTGGTAGGAAAGCACTTGTAAGCATCCTAATCTATATGAAAGTTTCATTATTTTAATTTAAACATGCAAGGCACAAAATTTCATGAGAATGATTGTTCTGTTCACGTATCGGTTACACAGCCTTAAAATCACAAGAACCACCAATCAGTTACGTGGTGAAGAATTACATTTTAAAATTAAAAGTACCATATATCAGTAATTAAAGAGAAAATCAGTTTGTTTTTAAATACATTTTAACCAACAATGTAGCACAGAACCGTAGTTCAAATGGTAGGATTAGATAGGCCTAAGTCATCAGTTACGAGAACTATATTCACGTAGCCGAACAATCGGTTACCTAAGTAAAACTAAAATTTTGAAATATTTTCCCCTGAACATTAATGCATTATAATTGGAAAATCAATAAATTCATTGCAGTTATAATGCATAGACTTTTAATTTTATTATAGTTACAACATAATTGTTTTAATAATTAAAATAAAAAATATATGTTTCACTTTTGTCCCACTTTCTGGTTAAACTGGTTTGCTGTACATACTTAAATTCTTCAATTCAGGATCTTTGTGTAGGCAAACATATATTTATAACTTCAAAATTAAATTTAAAAATATGCTTTTTAACATTTTTTTTATTAGTATGCATTCAGGAATATTTGGATGTATTCAGGATTCACTGATTGCTAACTGGTTTTCCTCTTTATGCTGACCAAGCATGTGTTTGCATGCTTTATAAACATGACCGCGATTCAGATCTGTGTAAATCGTGTGTGATCAACTTTTGTTTCTTGTTGATGATTGTAATATGTGTAAATGGTTTCATAAGGTGCCCAACAGGAAATGTGTAACAAATGATTTACTTGTTAAATGTTCACTTCGATCATTTGCTGAAAATCTTAATATTTTATGATGCAAAATAATACATTCCTTTTAAATAGTGTTTCACACGATCCTCAATGGAAAACTGTGTAACGAATTAGATTTACTTTAGTTAAACTTAACCGTGATCATTTGGTGAACACTGGCTGCAGTCTGTTGCAGTGACCATACATGTATGCAGGCAACATTTTGTTTTTAAAATCATGATCAGTGATATTTCTAGTCAATTGAAAATTCATTAGCAACTACTGTTTGATGTTTTAAAATTGTGTAGTGATCTCTGGAACTTGCATAGCTAATCATGATGCGATACTGTGCTCTAGTGATGTTGTTAAATAAAACAGACTTTTTTCTGTAACCACATACTAGCTAGAGCCATGGGACAGACTAGCTTTATTACAGAAAGGATGTGAGAAAACATATATACTAGGTTTTGAAATAAATATTCACAGACGTTGAGATGTCAGCAATTGAGGGAGGTTGGTGGTGGCAGGTATACTAATTTGCATTTCACCTGGGAAGTAATGCATGTATGTACTCTTGAGTTATATATTATTTCAACCCCACCCCCCAACAATATATATACCTGGGTTACATACACATTTACGTTGTAAACAGTAGATATTTCTGATACCAAAACCACTAGATGCGCAATATATGTCCTGTGCAGTTGCCTTGTTTTTTTATTTACAGTACTGCTCATTTATATGTTGCTTTGAATAATTTGTTGGTGTGACTCACAAAATAGCTATTAGTATATAACACATAAAAGTGTGTCTATGAATTTTAAAGGCTTGCTGTAGTTATAAAAGAAGTACGAACAAGGTGTTTAAATTGTCTGTGTTAAGAAAGCCTAGGTAGCCATGCAGTGCAAGATGAGTCATCGCCAGACCTTGTGACACTTGGTTTTACACAAATCATTGAAATAGAAAACTCACCGAGAGAAGGACCATTGACGTCAATGCTTTACACTCAGAAACTGTGAAAATCTCTTAAAAATAGAATCCTACATAAATATTTAATTTTCAGTCTTGGTTTTGGGTTAATTTTTGCTGATATTATACATTGTGAATTTAGTGTGATCAAACAGTGGCAGTAACTTGGACTTTGCTCCACATGTCAGTGGCAGCTTTGTCATGCTGGTTTATTAATTAATATAGTTGATTTACATTCATTTACCCACATTTACATCACAATGTACTGGTACATGCACTTACAGCAATTTGAGAAAACTAAATTGACAAAACTCTTTAAAGGGAGTATCCCGAGTTTGCTGCCACGGTAACATGTTTACAACATATGGAGACTTTTTGATGAGTAAAATTACATTACTCTAGTTTCAATACATGAAAATGGACACTAAGTTTGGTAAATCTATAAACCTGTAATGCATTTGGATAAAGTTACAAAGAGTGGCATTGAAAAGGTGAAATACTCTTTAAAAACAGCCTACAGCTCGTCTGCATTATACTATATAGTTAGTTCTCAGAAGTACATGTATTTTTAAAATTTGAAAAATGCATTTCATGGTATTAGAAACACCAGCATGACCAGAAATACTACTGATGTATGAACATTAATAAACAATAAAATCTAAGTAATGTTTGATTTCAATTGTAAAAAAATAGTTCTAACTGAAAAATATTCTGTAGTGTTTAAAAACTAGGGTATGTCCCTTTAAAATAATGCATACACCTTTTTTAATTGTCAAAAAATAGCTCTAATTGTGAAAAATATGCTGTAGTATTTAAAAACGAGGGTATGTAACTTAAAATATATATTATCTTGTTTAGAATATACTAAAACGCAAAAGAAACGCAGGTCCTGAAAATGCGAAAGAATTGCACTTTGTAAAGCAGTATCTTTGGTGGAATTGAACCTCAACTGTGTTAAAGGACATGGCACACACCCACACCGCAGTCCCACCTGCGTGTCAATTTCATTACCTGTGTGACGTCACGAATTCTCAAAACACGTTGTTTGCACGTGCTGGATCATCCGTATCATGAATCCAGTGCAAACACACTCATTGAAATGCTTATAAAGCCTACACACCTGGATTTAATCGCATAAATTCAATTTGAGTAGTGACAGACAACAGAATCACATTTTAAAAATGCCGCGACTGACGCAACTCCAGCGAGGGATGGCCATCGGGATGTTGCAAGCCGGACAGACCCGTACTGCTGTAGCCAGACAATTGGGATGTCATGTTTCGACAATCGCACGCCTTTCTCAACGTCACCAAATCACTGGATCTGTGAACGATCGACCACGCACCGGCCGCCCGAGGGTGACAACCGCAGCCCTAGACCGGTACATCCGGGTGACCCACCTTAGGAATCGGATGCTGCCAGCAGCTAACACCGCTCACCAGGTGCGTGGTCCACGTGGTCCAGTGTCCGCCGATACCGTCCGACGCCGTCTGAGGGCAGCAGGACTCCGTAACCGCCGTCCTTATGTGGGACCAATATTGACCCCTCGGCACCGCCAACAACGTCAACAGTGGGCGCAACAACATCAAAGATGGCGACGTGGCCAGTGGCAACAAGTTCTGTTTACTGATGAGAGCCGTTACAATCTTTCCAACGCTGATGGCCGAATCCGAGTATGGCGACGTCGACATGAACGTTACTCCGACTGCTGCGTTCTGCAGGCCGACCGATGGGGCGGGGGTAGTGTGATGGTGTGGGGTGGGTTCTCATTCAACCACAGAACACAACTTCATGTGTTCAGACAACGCGTTAATGCCGCCGTGTACCAAAATGACGTCATCAACAATCACGTCGTTCCCTTCTTTGCCGCTCACCCACGTGTGCGCTTGCTGCAGCAAGACAATGCCAGGCCGCACACTGCCAGGGCAACACAGGCGTTGCTGGCTCAGCACAACATCCCAACGTTGCCGTGGCCAGCCTTATCACCGGACATGGCGCCTATCGAACACGTCTGGGATGAAATCGGACGTCGCCTTCAGGCTCGCGGACAACCTCAGAATATGCAGGCGCTGGAGGCAGCATTGGTCCATGAATGGAACTCACTCCCTCAGGCATTCTTTCAACGGCTTGTCAACTCAATGAGGAGACGTTGCACTGCCTGTTTGAATGCCCAGGGTGGTCACACGCGATACTGACTTTGACAATGCTACAGGTCGTCTCTTTCACATTTTTAACATGGACCCCCACCCTACTTTATGACATGAAACAATAGCCAAAAAGGAATTCAATCAAAAATTTCCAACACCAATGTGTGCCAAATTGGTGTAGCTCCAAAATAAATGTTGAAATCTTCATTTCGTTTTGTTTTTTTAATATTTTATATCCAATTTAATGAGAACCTGCGTTTCTTTTGCGTTTTAGTATATCAGTATCTGTATAAACAATGTGTTTGTTGTTTTCAAAATGTTTGTAGCAGCCCAATAATTTCATAAGTATGAACAAATATATATGCATGTATTATGAAGTATAATGAAAAATTTCATTGGATATAGAGACACTAATATTCTAAAGAAGAAAATATCTATAATATCTAATTATAGTCATCAAAACAACTGTTAGACACATCTTACAATGGTAAGATTTACCTTTTATTCAGGACAGTCCCTTTGAAGACTAATAAAAACTCCAAGAATTACGTTGTCTGTGGGTTGCATCATTTGCATTTTATATTTGAATTATTACTTCACAGATTTCAAATGTAAAGGCAGGATTATCTCTGCCAATCACCAAATTCGCTAAGTACGAATTTTAATAATTTTATGCAATAAATTATAATTATATTATTGGAAAGTAACTGAATTTTAGCAATGTTTGAAGGTTAATAGATAATTTTATCGAAATGTTCTACTTGGTCATTACTAGTCCTAACGTAATAGATTTTAAAAAGTATTTTTGTTTTATAAATTCTTCAAATTTCTTCATTCATAGGCTAGAATGAATGTAGACTTAGTGATCTACTTTATGTATGTTTAAAATTAAATCCGAAAAATATCTTTCCACCATTACAAGTCACATTACTCACTTAAAAACTTTTAACAGATTCAGTGTCACATAATTCAATATAACGTAAATGCAGTTTCATCTGTTTTAATAAGTAACCCATACATTTATTTTTATATATAGTTCTTGTAGAAAAATGTTTTTTGTAAATAATTTCAGTTTGGTTTGACGTAAGAAGAAAAGTAAAATTGTTTTGGAAATAATGAAAAAATGCTATTTTTGTGTGCAATTTAGAAAACAATCAGCTCAGAAATAAATAACTTGTAGTAAATTCCATAGTATGACAAATGTGGGTTTTTTTGTGGGGAGGACTATAGACCAACTATTTGCTGGTCAACCCCTGCAATTAAGAAAATGTCCACGGCAAAATACAAAAAACCCATGCCATTGAAAAAACCTGAATATTGTCCAAGACTGCCATGGGCAATTGCAGGGGTTGCTGGTTTACACAAATTTCGGTAAAATAAAATTGATTTGCATGCAGTGTAATATTTTATTTGGAATAATAAAAAAATTCAGAATAGAAGCTAATAGGACAGAATAGAAAATTCCCATTTTAAACAAATTATTATTGTTAGGAATTTTTTTTTTTATATACAAGTCAGAATTATGCTCGTAAAGTTAATGGTAAAGAAAATTATTTACCCACAAGTAAATAATTGTTCAGATGGGACACCATATTTAACAAATTAAACATTTTGAAATTGATAGAAATAAAATTAAATGTCTTGAATTATATTAAAATTTTTGTTACTACAATTAAAAAAAAAGCAGTCGGTGGGCCGATAAAACTCAAACTAGATTTGAACTGCACTCATGATATAAATCTTGCTTCAGTGATCTCCAATAACGTTTATGTTTGATGATACCAATAAATAAATATTTGAGTGAGCTGTAACAGCTCAAAGTTAAATAAAGAATAAATAAAGAATATCGGAGTTTGTTTGCAAATTCATTAAACAGACACAACAATTAGACTAAAAAAAACTTTATTTCATGGTGCGGAATCATTCATTTATTTATTTGTTGTTACTATTACTATTATATTGTTATTAACTACTAGTTGGGCTATCTGAGAAGATAAAATGTTAATAATGAATACTGTTAAACTGTTTCTTTTATTTTCCTTTTCTGTCCTTTAAGTTTATTCAATCGTTTCTTCACAAACATTGACTTTTATTTATTGAAAATTCCAGTCGCCATTATTGTACAGTTTAATGTTTGTAATTAGGAGAGGGCCTCGTAAGTTGGATAACTTGTGCCCAATCCATATGTGTGTGTGTATGTATAATTGTATGTGTGTGTGTGTGTGTGTGTGTGTGTATGTATATATATATATATATATATATATATATATATATATATATATATATATATTCAGTCAATTTAAATAATGATTCTTTTTGTGGTTGCTACCATTTGTAAATATTTCAGTAGCATTTTGGTTTGATTAGTGTACAGTCTTCGAAGTTCCCAACGGCAATCTTGATGTTTGCTGTGCGAGCCTTATGCATTTGCCATGAGGTCTACACCGTTTATTTAATGTAAAGCAATGCATGGCTATGCCACTTAGCTCATTTGCAGTGGTGCACATTTAGGAATACAAATGCAATACAAAAAAAAGTCTATCTAAACTTAATATACGCAGTCAATCGTAACTCATCCTCCGTTTTCACGAGTCATCACCTTGCACATGTAAGTTGGTGGCGTCCCAATTGATTATTAGGTTCCGACATGTCTGGCTATACCAAGACTAACTGATTATAGTCTCGCATTTGTGAAATAAAAAGACGAAAGGAGTACTGTTTGGGTACTACCACAATAAACATTTGGGGCATCAATTTAAGGGACTTCTAGATACATAAAATACTGGAAAATCTGTAATTGGTCAGTTTTCCAAAGCCTGCATTGTCTGTGGTTTTTCAGTTGGACTGTTAGTTTTCTGTGTTCTATGTTTTTGTGTGAACCAAAGAGAGTAAATTTTTTAAAAGAAGTACCCAAATAATGATTGATGGAAAATAATTATGAATTTTTTGTAAGGCATAAAAGAAATTCTATGTTGCCAGGAATGTACAAATACAATGTATGTTACAGCATATTTTTATCTGTCATTTAGAAAAAGCATTCCCAATCAGATATTATATGTTTTAAAACCAATCTCTTATGTTCATGTTCCAAGTGTGTTAGCAAAGTGAAATTCATTTGGTTTAGTGCCAATGGAACTGCAATCAAAATGATTGTCCTCTCAAACCAGAAGTCCATCTGATCGCAAGACAAAGATTTCTGAATTAACAAAACAGTTGATTCAAACATACAACATATTGGTCGAGAACGTTTTTCAAGTTTGACTTACATTTTCATGAAATGATTGATCCTTTGTTCACAGTGAATATATACTTTTAGGACTTTGTAAAAGTATCACAAACTACAGATTGTTAGGTTTTGGTTGATACATGTAAGTGTGAAAGATGTTATTCCCAAATTTTGTTTCTGGTTATGTATACATGGCCATGTACTTGTAAAATGTAACCTCAGTTTTAGTATCACTGGTTTGTCTGATTTCTGTAGCATTTTGTGTGTTACTGTGTTATATGACAAGGCTTAAAGAAGAGTTATAGTGAGTAATGTGAAATAATCCATATGATTGATTTCTTTTAGCTTCTACTGATTGACAGTCGGTCATTTCTGGAGTTCAACACCAGCAGTATTCAGCAATCGGTTAATGTGTGTTGCTCCAAGCTTGTTAAACGCAGACTTCAACAGAACAAGGTGAGTCATCACAGTAGTTAGTCAGTGTCATTACAACAACCTTGTCAAACAACCACAGTGCCTGTCACACTGACTAGGGGTGGCATAATACACAAGCTCAGTGTTCGGTGCACCAAACCGCAACCTGTATTATAGACTACTAGATGTAACCTCTGCTTCGCACAGGGAAATTTAGATGGGGTGGGTTTGCCTTACGTTGACTTTCTACCTTAAAATATGACTGCTGTGTAGATGGCCAGTGGTGAGGCTATACATACTGCCGTCATGTATATAGCCACTTCTATGGCAGCATTCATTGATGTTGTATTTATGGAATTTATTTTGGTTCACAATATTTAGTACGATTTGTGTGTTATGTAGTTGAAAGTAGTTGACAGGACCTGAGTACAAAAAGATCCTTGCAAGGTGTGGTAAATACAAACAACGTGCAGATCCAGAGAAAAGCAACAAGAACAATGGGACACTGTTAAAACGATCTTCGTATTATATTATAGATTAGTTATGCAGTTATTTGACAGTGTGCATTCCTTTAACAAACAACCCTGTGTAACAAATTTATTACTTTTAATATTGGTAGTAATAAGTGACACTATTTATGCAAATACAGTTTATCTATTTCCAGTAAATTAATAGAGGTTTGTTTTTGTGTACAGTTGTTATGCAGAGTACTGTAGAGGTACCAGTGTTACAGTTAGGTATAATGAAAGTATCTGTTTGATACTACTGAGCTGGAGCTACATTAAAGGCAATGTGCAACCATTTTTTATAACTGCTTATTGTATGTATTTCTGTTTTATGCACCCACACTAACTGAAACATAACACTCATTTTAAATGTAGCTTATAGTTATTTTTCTATTTATAAAAGGTTGCATTATACCAATTTAGGAACTTTCTTTTTATATTTATAATTGGAGGTACATCAAACTTTTCATGATGCAATAACAGCAACTGCTGTTCTGACTGGAAAAGACTGCATATATTCTTGTCAATGTCCAGTCAATGAATATACTTGTCAATGAATATACTTGTTATATAATGTACAGTTGTTATGCACTATTCACTAGAGGCTGGGAGTAGTACAGGCTACAGTAAAAATTAGAACTAATTTGTAGCAAAAAGGTTACTAATACAGTGGAACCCCTGTAAACCGGACACACTAAGGACCAAGTTAACCGTCCGGTTTTAAGAGGTATCCGGTTTAGAGAGTTTAAGTTCTGTACAGGTTTTTAAAAAGGGATCATGATAAATGTCCGGTTTTGAGGGAATTCCGGTTTACAGAGGATCTGCTTTTGAGAGGTTTCACTGTACAAACATTTTAAAGTCTTGTAAATGCTATGAGACACCCTATTTTTAGCATATTTGAATTTGTTATCTACTATTCATAACATGTATCTCCTTTGCCACCAAGTGTATTTGTTAGACCCTTAACATCCACCAGGGTCCCATTCTACGAAGCAATCTTAGTGCGAACATAATCTTAAGATAGTTATAAATGCACTTACGTTGATCTTAGAGCTAAGAAAACTTTATGGAATGAGACCCAAGACTAATCTATGCTCAGCTGTAGGAGGCAGGTGACGTACTTGAACTGAAATACAAACGGAGTAGTGTTTCATCATGTTTGTATAAATGCTATCAATAATTTTCTATCTGACTGGTTTCTTCTCCAGGTGCACATCCGCGAGCTGCTGCTCCAGAACTGTCACATGGATGTGGATGATGACTCTGACGTCATCGTGTACGACCAGTGTACAGAGGACCCCGCCCTCTTTACCGAAGACAACTTCGTCTTTGTCCTGCTGCAGAAACTGTCAGCGGCGTACAAAAGTGTTACCTTTCTCAAAGGTATATATTTGTTTATTACTTTTCTAAATGATATATTATAAGTTGTAGAAGCATCTCTCAGGGTATATGGCTTTTTATGTACCCTCTGTGTGTTCTTTTACCCCGAGCCGAAGGCGAGGGGGTAAAAGAGCACACAGAGGGTACATAAAAAGCCATATACCCTGAGAGATGCTTCTACAACGAATTTATCTTGCCGACATGTTAAACCATATAGCCAAATAATTAAAATAACGCCAGACAATAATTGTTAACAATTTATTAACGGAGGAGCCGTACCACGCGGACGCGAACGAAAGCACTTGCCAGTGACGAAAAATAGTTCCATCGATAAACGAGTTTTTAACTTCAAATGTTTGTAATACGAAATTGTCTGAAACAGATATTAATAAAAATAAAATTTAAAAAAAACACTTTTTTTTATCAGAAATGTATGTAGTAAAAAAAACAAAAAACAAAAACTGTTGCTAATCGCGCATTAATACAATAACACCACGACCGTAATTAGGTGGCCGAGTTCAACATTGCAGCTTTTAAAAGTATTGAAATAGTGTATTTTATAGTAAAAATAAAATTAATTGTGTATACTTGATTGATTATCAATGTTATTTATAATCTAATTATTGCTTTAGCATTAACTGGGGCGGCTGGAAACTTGGAAATTACAGACGGGGTATAAGAGAATTTGGCTCCGCCCACAGGGGGATAAGGGATTTGTCCAACGGCAAACAACCAATGAGATTAAAGAATTTTACATGAAGGCGAGATAATTGTTTTTGTTACCTTTCTCAAAGGTATATTTGTTTTTGTTACCTTTCTCAAAGGTATATTTGTTTTTGTTACCTTTCTCAAAGGTATATTTGTTTTTAATTTATTACATATTTATTCTTTTCGTTGGGTAAAAGGGCTTTCTCATTTAGCAATTAGTTGCACCAACTTTTTGCATGCGATTGAATTGTACTGTGAAAACACCAAAGTCGTTTCTGAGTCGTACCAGTTAGAACATGTCCTATTTCTGATGACAAATCACATGCGATAAGTCAGTGCAACCAATTGCATAATTAAGAATGCTACTTAAAGCCATTAGGACTTTGCCCATCTCCAACTATGTGTGAACGATGGGTAAATCAAACATCAAAGTTTCTTTTGTTTAATGAAACCACAAGAGCACATTGATTTATGAATCACCAGCTATTGGATGTCAAACATCAAAAGTTGTACTGTGTGTTAATGCTATCCTTTCTGTGGTGAATATAAAAAAAAAATTATGCTATTTGTAAGGATAGCCTCTGTGGTGAATAAAAAATATTATATGCCATTAGTTGTAAGAGTAGCCTCTGTGGTGAATATAAAATATTATATGCCATTAGTTGTAAGAGTAGTCTCTGTGGTGAATATTAAATATATGCCACTAGTTGTAAGAGTAGCCTCTGTGGTGAATATAAAATATTATATGCCACTAGTTGTAAAAGTAGCCTCTGTGGTGAATATAAAATATTATATGCCACTAGTTGTAAGAGTAGCCTCTGTGGTGAATATAAAATATTATATGCCATTAGTTGTAAGAGTAGTCTCTGTGGTGAATATTAAATATATGCCACTAGTTGTAAGAGTAGCCTCTGTGGTGAATATAAAATATTATATGCCACTAGTTGTAAAAGTAGCCTCTGTGGTGAATATAAAATATTATATGCCACTAGTTGTAAGAGTAGCCTCTGTGGTGAATATAAAATATTATATGCCACTAGTTGTCAGAGTAGTCTCTGTGGTGAATATAAAATATTATATGCCACTAGTTGTCAGAGTAGTCTCTGTGGTGAATATTATATGCCACTAGTTGTCAGAGTAGTCTCTGTGGTGAATATTATATGCCACTAGTTGTCAGAGTAGTCTCTGTGGTGAATATTATATGCCACTAGTTGTAAGAGTAGCCTCTGTGGTGAATATAGAGAGATTAGAAAGATTTTACAAAACGAGTATAGGATTCTGGTATTGCCCGAGCGAAAGCAAGGGTAATACATGAATCCTAACACAAGTTTTGTAAAATCAGGTTGATTCACATGCGAGTGTAATATTTTCTTTCTTTATTATCAGCATTATCCATTATATTATTTTTATGAATGGCAAAGGACACAGAGCTAAGACTGGGGAAGCCACATTATGTTATCATGTCGCTTCCCAACATTATGTTGTGCATGCAACATAATCATGACACATGGTTATATTTCCCTGTATATCTTGAACTGTGGATAATAAAAAATGATTATATACTGTTATGTGTAAGAGTAGCTTATGGCTGTTGTGTTTAGTTTTAAAATGTGTTCAACATTGCAGAGCACTTTTCTTTGTAAGATGTTTAGTTTTTCACACTAAAATATTGTTTCTGTGTTATTTTTCCAGGGGGCTATTTGGCGTTTCATGCTATGCACCCGTCTCTGTGTGAAAACAAGTCGACCTGCAGCTACAAGTGTGCCCCCCTCACCTCCCTGTCTCAGCCCTGTCTGCCCGTGAGCAACGTCGGACCAACCCGCATCCTGCCCTTCCTCTACCTGGGATCTCAACAGGACGCTCTCTCTCAGGAAATCACCCAGGTAAATCACACTCTCTCTCTCAGGAAATCACCCAGGTAAATCACACTCTCTCGATTAGAAAATCACCCAGGTAAATCACACTCTCTCTCTCAGGAAATCACCCAGGTAAATCTCACTCTCTCTCTCAGGAAATCACCCAGGTAAATCACACTCTTTCTCTCAGGAAATCACCCAGGTAAATCACACTCTCTCTCTCAGGAAATCACCCAGGTAAATCACACTCTCTCTCTCAGGAAATCACCCAGGTAAATCTCACTCTCTCTCTCTCTCAGGAAATCACCCAGGTAAATCACACTCTCTCTCTCAGGAAATCACCCAGGTAAATCACACTCTCTCTCTCAGGAAATCACCCAGGTAAATCACACTCTTTCTCTCAGGAAATCACCCAGGTAAATCACACTCTCTCTCTCAGGAAATCACCCAGGTAAATCTCACTCTCTCTCTCTCAGGAAATCACCCAGGTAAATCACACTCTCTCTCTCAGGAAATCACCCAGGTAAATCACACTCTCTCTCTCAGGAAATCACCCAGGTAAATCTCACTCTCTCTCTCTCAGGAAATCACCCAGGTAAATCTCACTCTCTCTCTCAGGAAATCACCCAGGTAAATCACACTCTCTCTCTCAGGAAATCACCCAGGTAAATCACACTCTCTCTCTCAGGAAATCACCCAGGTAAATCACACTCTCTCTCTCTCAGGAAATCACCCAGGTAAATCTCACTCTCTCTCTCTCAGGAAATCACTCAGGTAAATCACACTCTCTCTCTCAGGAAATCACCCAGGTAAAATCACACTCTCTCTCTCAGGAAATCACCCAGGTAAATCACACTCTCTCTCTCAGGAAATCACCCAGGTAAATCACACTCTCTCTCTCAGGAAATCACCCAGGTAAATCACACTCTCTCTCTCAGGAAATCACCCAGGTAAATCACACGCTCTCTCTCAGGAAATCACCCAGGTAAATCACACTCTCTCTCTCAGGAAATCACCCAGGTAAATCACACTCTCTCTCAGGAAATCACCCAGGTAAATCACACTCTCTCTCTCAGGAAATCATCCAGGTAAATCACACTCTCTCTCTCAGGAAATCACCCAGGTAAATCACACTCTCTCTCTCAGGAAATCACCCAGGTAAATCACACTCTCTCTCTCAGGAACTCACCCAGGTAAATCACACTCTCTCTCTCAGGAAATCACCCAGGTAAATCACACTCTCTCTCTCAGGAAATCACCCAGGTAAATCACACTCTCTTTCTCAGGAAATCACTCAAGTAAATCAAATTCTAACTGAGGAAATCACCCAGGTAAATCACACTCTCTCTCTCAGGAAATCACCCAGGTAAATCACACTCTCTCTCTCAGGAAATCACTCGGGTAAATCACACTCTCTTTCTCAGGAAATCACCCAGGTAAATCACACTCTCTTTCTCAGGAAATCACTCAAGTAAATCACACTATCTCTCTCTCTCTCTCAGGAAATCACCCAGGTAAATCACATTCTAACTACCGTATAACCGGAAATTTTCGAGGATTTTTATTTTCGTGGGTTTTGAGGGTAAGTAAGTAGTCGGCATCGAAAATATAAATCCTTGAAAATATTTGAAAACATCAACAAATTCTATCTAAAATATGTATTGTGAAAACCATAACACACTGACAATTTACTGGAACATTTTATTTCCTGTCGTGCGCAGTCCACCGGATACGACAAGAAAATAATATAGTCAAGACAACAAGTTAGAATTTAAAAAAAGTTATTGTGTGAATATTATAGAATATAATGAAATATTTTTAAATTTTGTATATTGTTTTTGTCAATGTCCGCCTGCACTGCATCAGTGATTTCGGGGTGGATGAATGCAGATTTCAACAGTTCCTGGCATGTTTTTAATTCTGCCATAACTTTCATAATCCACCTTGCATTAATTGGTTTTATTGCCGAAGTACGCATTTCGATTTTGATGTCTGTTACACCTTCGCCGTCTTTCATAGCCAGGGAAACCTGCTTTGAATACCATGTGGTGAACTCAGACTTCAGGGCGTCCTTAAGTGGTTTGTTCACACATACGTCGTAATTGCTTTACACAAAATCAAAGACTGTGATCAGTTGTCTTGCGAATAGCATACCGGTTATAACAGTGGCCAATTAGGCTACAGCTGCATGTTCTATTGTTTAACATTACATGTCGGTGGTATCGCACAACTGGCAGCTGAGATGAAACTTTAATCAACAATAACAAATATTCTTGTAACTAGACTTGCTAAAACTCGAAAATAAAATCACTTTCAATTTAGATTTGGCAAATGACGAAAATAAGAAACCGTTTTTATACCCCAAACCACGAAAAATTAAGACCACGAAAATTTCTGGTTATACGGTATGAGGAAATCACCCAGGTAAATCACACTTTTAGGAAATCACCCAGGTAAATCACACAATCTCAGGAAATCACCCAGGTAAATCACACATTCTCATGAAATCACCCAGGTAAGTCACACTCAGGAAATCACCTAGGTAAATCACACTGTCAGGAATTCACCCAGGTAAATCACACAATCTGAGAAAATCACCCAGATAAGTCACACTCTCAGGAAATCACCCAGGTAAATCACACTCTCAGGAAATCACCCAGGTGAGTTACACTCTCAGAAAATCACTATCAGGAAATCACCCAGGTAAATCGCCCAAAACTATGAGAAAATCACCCAGGTAAATCAGACTTTCAGGAAATCACCCAGGTAAATCGCCCTAAACTATGACAAAATCACCCAGGTAAATCACACTTTCAGGAAATCACCCAGGTAAATCACCCTAAACTATGACAAAATCACCCAGGTAAATCACACTTTCAGGAAATCACCCAGGTAAATCATGATTTTTCTCAGAAAAGCACCCAGGTAAATATCACACACTCTCAGGAAATCACTCGGGTAAATCACACTCTCAGGAAATCGCCCAGGTAAATCACACACTCAGGAAATCACCTAGGTAAATCACACTCTCTCTCAGGAAATCACCCAGGTATATCACACTCTCAGGAAATCGCCCAGGTAAATCACACTCTCAGGAAATCAGCTAGGTAAATCACACTCTCTCTCAGGAAATCACTCGGTTAAATCACACTCTCAGGAAATCACCCAGGTATATCACACTCTCAGGAAATCACCTAGGTAAATCACACTCTCTCTCAGGAAATCACCCAGGTATATCACACTCTCAGGAAATCGCCCAGGTAAATCACACTCTCAGGAAATCACCTAGGTAAATCACACTCTCTCTCAGGAAATCACCCAGGTATATCATGATTTCTCTCAGGAAATTACCTAGGTAAATCGGTAATTTACACCCTACCCTTCTGGAAGGCAGGAAATAGCCCAGTGGTAAAGCACTTGCTTGATGCATGGTCTGTCTAGGATCGATCCCCGTCAATCAATTCTCATTTTAGCCAGTGCACCATGACTGGTATATTAAAGGCCATGATATGTGCTATCCTGTCTGTGTGATGGTGCATATAAAAGGTCCCTTGCTACTAATACAAAAAATATAGCTGTTTTTTTCTCTAAGACTACATGTCAAAATTACCAAATGGTTGACATCCAATAGCCGAGGATTAATAAATCAGTGTGCTCGAGTGGTGTCATTAAAGAAAACAATCTTTAACTTTTCCTACCATTCTGCTAGCTGGTATATTAGAAATGCCATGTTGTTTGCTACTGGGACAGCTGTGGTGGCAGAACTCATCATAGGTTCCACCAGTCGGGCAGGATATGCTCAACTTTCGTTGACACCTAATATCATCACTGTTTTGATGGTGATTCATGAGTGCTATATTTATTTCAATGAGCTCTGTCATGTGCTAGTTTTGATTTAGTTAAGTGGTCTAGAAATGGCAGTCCTCTTTTGAGCAGTGCAAGAAGGATGCACTGTCCATAAAGTCTGCTTGGGATAATGGTTTTGTTGTTCAGATTTATAACAAAACCTGGTACAAAGCAGTGAGTTGCAATAATCAAAATACAAAATGATGCCATTAAAGTCTGTAATCTGCAGTCAGAGCTTCAATTATTACTCAATGGAACATGCATTATTATGAAAGTAAAATTGGGGTATTTGTTTTCTGCCACTTTTATGTTCACACAATCTAATTAAAATTAGCTCCACTATTACATGTGGATCTAACAGCAGCTCACTGGAGCTCATGTCCAGTTGACCTTTCATTCGACCAATCAAAACCCTACTTGCAAAATCATGCCAGTGATTTGAAAAGAATTTGAAAACATTCGGGATTATGCCGAGGGTATACGAAATGATTAGAGTGAATTACGAAGTATGCCGGAAACTAATTTCAATGTAAAATGTTTCAAGACGGAAAAAAACCATGATGGTATAGCCATAAAATCTGTTTATACTAGTATACAATCCAGAGTTTATTACTGCACTTTCCCCCCTGTTTTTTCAATGTTGAAATTGACCAACAAGTTCGCCTATTGCATAAAATTTTAATAGTCTCACCCGATATATTTTGAATTTGTATGCTCCCGAATAATGCTATAAAAGGCGAAGTGTAATTGGTCGATATTTAAATTGTTATTTATAGATGAAATGTAACCTGGACATGGGAGTCAACGCAATGCTGTTAGATCTACTGGTAACAGTAATTAACCAGTGGAGCTAATTTTAATTAGATTGATGTTCACATATAATATGTATAGGGCCCATTTTCAGATGCTGTCTTGTTTTGTTTTCATTACAATTTTCTCATCAAAAGTGATTTATATCTAAACTTTTCCATTTTGGTATTTTCAACCAGTGTTTTGTCATTTGTTGTACCTATGTTTTAACCAACCAAATGATTAAGAAGAAAATCAGCCTTGTAAAATTATAAATATGGCCACTGAATAGCCCAGTGATGTTATGGATTACAGCAAATTGTGTTGACCTGACTGGCAAACATGTGTATACGTTTTATTGTTTTTCAGATCAATGGTATTAACTATATACTCAATGTGAGTATCACCTGTACAAAACCGCCATTCATCCAAGATGGCCACTTCCTCCGCATTCCAGTCAACGACAACTACAGCGAGAAACTCCTTCCCTTCTTTTACCAAGCATTCCAGTTCATAGGTACGGTAGACCTCACTGCAAACTTATTTGTTATATTTTGTGTGGGTTTCAATGATTTTAATTATTAGTATAATAATGGGGAAACATTGATTTATATCTGGATTGCAATTAGGGCCTTCCTCTAAGTAGCAAACTGCACAAAATCTTGGCACATTCATTCCTTAAAATAAAAAATTCAATTTTTAAATAAACATTAAGAAAAAATGACATTTTCATTTTGCAATGCAAACTTATTTCTGATATTTTGTGTGGGTTTCAGTGGTTGTAATTATTAGTATAGTAGAGGGGAAACACCGATTTAAATTTGTAAAGATCTACCACCTGGCAGTAACCCTGTCATCAATGACTCAGGTAGGTGTGACTTTTTCTGCTGGCAACATGCAGATTTAATACATTTGCATTGCACCCCGTCAAGAACATATTGGTTTGATAGTGATCAGTATTGAGATACTCAGTTGTAGATCCATACAAATTGATATAGCTTAATAGATATTTTAATAATTCGATATCACAGAAGATACAGGCAAATCAAACCTCGCCATACTGGGGGAGCTATCATTCCTCTGAAACCTATTTAAGGAGGTTAATATTTAGTTCCCCATAACGTGAATAGTAAAAAAAGTATTAGTATCAATGCTTTATATGGTAATTATGGAAAGGGTATGGCTTGAACCTACTGATGGCAATTGCTGTAAGGCATTTACCGATGGCAGTTTTTGCTGTAGTATATAAATTATTGCTATAAGTTGAAGGAATAATATTTGGATTTTATATTTGTAGCAGAAGTTATTAGTTTAAAATTGATGTAGGTGAGCATTTCGCATACAGCTTAAACATTTAAAAAATTGACTTACGTTACACATTCTTACGTTTAACCCATAAAATGGCTCCCTTTAATGTAAGCAAGTAATCGTTTCCTAAATGTTTTTGAACTAGTTTATTAAGTTGAAAGTTAATTTTTGTATTTAGCTCTGTCAGTATTTAAGTTTTAAATTTTATTTTCATGTTTGTCATATACCTTTGTAACTATCTTGAATACTGAATTTATATATATTTTTTTATGTTAATCACATCTCTTTATGATAACTTGTTTTTTTTTTTAATTCTGTGTTCATGTTGTTGGACGCATGCTATTATCTTGACAACCGAGTTTGTTTTGTTCTGCAGACATGGTGCGTGAGGCGAACGGCTGTGTGATGGTGCACTGTCTGGCCGGGATCTCGCGCTCCCCGACTCTCGCCATCGCCTACATCATGAAGCACATGAACATGTCATCAGATGATGCTTACAGGTAACGAATATCAGACTGAACCTACGTTTCCATGTGTACAGTTTTTCTGTCTGTTTTCTGTGAATACATAAATCTGTATATTATTGAAATAATGTGTCTTCCATGTGTGCGTTTCCACGCTATCCACTATGTGTGATCCGTGTACATGAATTTGGAAGTGCTTTTCGAGCAGTTTTTCACACATCATGGAAGCACAGAATCCCACAAGAAATGACGTCATACAGAAAAAAGCATCAACATCAATATGTGCAAGAAGTCGAAACTGATCGATGATATTACGGTGTCCTTTCGAAATTAATGTTTGTCATGGAAATTATCAACACGGACGTAGATTTGTGGCTTCACACAACATGTACACAGAAAACGAACATATGGAAATGTAGCTTAATGGTGGCAACTGTGAGTGGCTATTTCTTTGTTGGATTCCCCATGTTCTTTGCTAGGTACACACCAAAAACAAGGAAAGGAAAGGTGTATGTTTAACAACACTTCAGCACATTTATAAACTTCACCTCCTTCAAAATTTGTTTGAGATTGTAAGTGAGAAAACCTGCTGTCACCATATAGGTTTCTCCTGCCAAAATAGCAGCAGTGTTTTAATGCACTTTTCATTATATACCTGTCAGTACCTATATTATTCCTAACTCTTAAACAGATTAAAAACAGTTTTAATATATATATTTGGGTATAAACTGTTCCATATCTGCTCAAATTTCAGTGTTGAGAATTTTTTTTTAAATAGCTGAAGAATTCTGAATTGCCACATTTCCTTCTGTCCCTATACATATTTAAAATTTCACTATTGTTTGTGGTCCTTTCCTTAAATACCATTTCAGTTACCATTTCAGTCCCATTTCCCTTTCACCAACCACATAGCCTTGCTATCTGTTGCTGTAGTTGATTGTATGTATTTTAAAATAAAGGGGTACAACTCTGATTAGAGCTTGTATAGATCTGTACAAAATATTCAAAATTCATTTTTTATATTTTGTCTACCAGATAATTTTGGTAATAAAAAGATAGTATTGGCTTTGAAATAGTTTTCCAAACTGGTAAGAGTTATTTCCCTTATACAGAAATATTTAAATGTAATATAGGGTTTATTATTTTAACTTTTTTTCTCTCTTTTTTTTTTAATGTTAAAACACATACAAAAACAACATACGAAATATCTGCATAGGCTGATGGTGAAACTAAGCTATTGACAATTGAAATAAATATGTACAAAATTTGTTTTCATATTTTGGTCCGTGTGACAGAGAGATGTGTGATCAGTGTATCCATGGATTAAATATGAAAATAAAAGGATGTCATACTGTGTAGTATGACATACCATAGCATATCAGCCAAACATGATACAAATAGTGGGTGAATGGCAGCTGTTTAGAACTGACTACTTGGAAAGTCTAGTGACACAGTCTTTCAATACTGAATTTGTTTTCACGACAAGATCAGGTGTAGTCCTATATTGTGTCTATATTTACCTATAGAAACTGCTCAAGATCTGGTGTCGTATATTGTTTATATACTTAATTATTGAAATTGGGCAAGATCTGGTGTGGTCATATATTATGTTTATATTTACTTAAAGAAACTGGGCAAGATCTGGTGTTGTATATTGTTTATATACTTAAAGAAACTGGGCAAATAAAAAGTTATTGTGACAAAGTAAGAATGCAAAATAAACTTGCCACAGGGAAAGTAATGCTCAGCATACATCTGCTGACTAGACGTCTGCATTGGCGATATCACCAACTTCCGACTGATCAGTCAATAAGTCTGTGTGTGTTGGGCAAAGATGTGACACTCACGTTTAATCTGATGTTTAGTGACATCATCTTCCATTATAACTGTCATAACACCGACAAGACTTTTTTATTAGCTTCTCATTACAACCAGTGCATCACAGCTTGTCAAAGGCCGTGGTATGTGCTTTCCTGTCTATGGGAAAGTGCATTAAAAAGATCCCTTGCTGCATATCGAAAAATGTAGCTGGTTTCCTCTGATGACTACGAATCAGAATGACCAAATGTTTGACATACAATAGCCGATGATTAATTAATCAATGGGCTCTAGTGGTGTTGTTAAACAAAACAAACCTTTTCTTATTAGCTAGTGTGTGCTGGCAAATAGTTTCAAACCTTTTTTAATTAGCTAGTATGTGCTGGCAAATAGTTTCAAACCTTTTTTTATTAGCTAGTGTGTGCTGGCAAATAGTTTCAAACTATTAATGGCAAATTAATCGATAGGGGTATGCTAAGAATAAGTTTCAAAATAAAAGTTCATCTCTTGCCTGGCTGACTGGCCATTACCAATCACAGTTGGACTGCCTATGCTTCCTTGCGCCAGCCAGTGCAGGCAATCCCACCTTCTCCCACCCCCACCCCTTCTTTCTGTCATGGGCAGAGGAGTTGGTGTGAGCCAACACTTGTGCCCATGACAAACGTATGCTACAACAGCTTGTTCTGAACATGCACATAAAACCAAGTCACTGGTTGACTGTAACCTGCAAGCTATGATCATTACTATCAAATTAATAAATTAAACACAGCCGATGTAACAATGTAAACATTGTTTATTTTGTAAAAACATAATATATAAACAATAGCTATATTAAATATATAAAGTAATTGAGAAATACTAACAAAAGCTACAACAAAGGTACCACAGAAGTTTAAGGATAAAATTTCCCCTATATTCTTAAATAACATAAAATTTACCAACAGCTAAACTACATATTGAAGGTTTTTTTCTTGGTCTTGGAAAAACAGTTAGAGTACACCATGCCCCAAAGGCTATTTCATTAAATTCACAGTATTAAAGGCAAATTCAGAGTCTGAATGTAAAAATTCCAAATTCCAGGCTATTTGTTTCAAATAGCCTGGTTTTAATTTTTTTGAAGTTTGATTTGAAAGTACCCAATTTTAAATAAAACTTATGATATATTTCCTAAATCCAGTATCAAGTCGGAATTTAGAAATAAAACCTTGGGCTTATTGTAAAAATGTTAATTAACTTCCCTTGCTACATAGTTAATGAATCCCATCTTGTTTTGTTTAAATTATCAAAGTACTGATAGAAAGAGATATTAAAATTCTCCAAGCATTCTGCAGTTATATTGCAAATGTTCATGTTATGTAGATCTCCCATCTACTTCTTGTCGAATGTGCCCTCTCCCTTGTAATTGCCGACGTATCCAGACCCAGACACTGTGTCAACCCGGCCTTCGGCACCTTTCCCCTTGCCAGACTCGTCAAACCTCTCCTTGTGTGAACCAGTGTACTTGCTGGTGTCAGTCATACGATCAACACCACCAGTTTTACTTTGGCCCTGAAATACAATTATACTTAAATGTTTAGTCATTGTGACACATAATTTAATCATTGTTCTGTCAAGTAGTCCCATACTGAAAGGGAACTACTGCAGCTTCACCATTCATCTCATTATCATCATCTGTATGGTTGTGATGTCAGAACACAAATGTCTTATATTTTATATGTTTTTGATGTCAGATCAAAAATGTCTTATATTTTATATGTTAGTAGTGTCTTTAAAAAGAAAAAAATCATTGTAAAACTTGATTTAGTCAACAGGCTTGTAACAATATTTATGGCATTTCAACAAATAAATGCATTTACATAACTTCAGTATATACATGTATATAGTCTAATGTATATACAGAGATAAAGATTGTTATAAATATCTATGGTTTAGCAATTGTAACCCTTGGGATAGTAATTGTAACACATGGGATAGTAATTGTAACATTTGGTTAAATAATTGTAACCCTTTGTTAAATAATTGTAACCTTTGGGTTAGTAATTGTAACCCTTAGGTTCTTAATTGTAACCCATGGTATAGTAATGGTAACACTTGTGTTAGTAATTGTAACATTTGGTTTAATAATTGTAACACTTGGTTAAATAATTGTAACCCATATAAGGTTTAGTAACGGTAAGTCTTGGGTTAGTAATTGTAAGTGTTGGTTTAGTGAGTGAATCACTCACCGTGGTTCCATGCATGGCGGGCCCCTTGCTGCTGATTTCATTGACCATCTTGGTGTACGCCTCGTCAGGATTCCCCAGTTTGTGATCTTTCTGATACTTGGCAGAGACTTCTTTCAACATGCTCTGGAATTGGTCTAGTGTGAGCTCTCTACAAATATAGCGCTTAACTTGTACTTCACAAGATTCAAAATAGCAGGAGAATCATTTATTAAAAAGTGTCAAATCTAGTTGAACATCGGAAATTAGTTTTTACCCAGTTCTACAATACACAACAAAAGTTGTAATCCAGTGACAAAACACAGAACTTAAAGGGACACACCCTAGTTATGGCTAGTTGTTAACCATTACGGCGTTGTTTTTCGCTATTAAACCCATTTTTTTCACAAATAAAATTGCACTTTACTTACCGTTTATTATTTAGAATATACATTTCCATTCAGCTGAAGTGTTTTTTGGTAATCCTGGTGTTTGTACTACCACAAAATGCATTTTTCGTATTTCTGAAAAACGGACGCACGTTTGAGAAAAAACCGTTGAGCAGACAAGATCTAATCTATTTTTAGACGGGATATTTCCATTTCAATGTCACAGACGTTGGTATACCACGTGACCGTTATCATTTTGGTTCGGTTTGTTTTCTCATGCACGGTTCGCGCAATCAACATCCGATTTGTTGTTGTTCATTTGTGAGATTTTTCTTCACAGTTCGTGAACATTTTCAGTAACAATAAAGTTCAGACAAGTAAGTATCTCAATACAAAACGTTACAAACCCTTAAAACCAATAATTTTGCTAAGTCCTACGAATTCTGGAGAGGGGATACAACCAGGACAGAACAGTTGGAACATGTCCAGGAGAGGTGAAAAGAACGCACCCCAAGTCTGTGAAATTTGTCGTGACATAGGCATTGTCGTGCTTCGAGCGACATCTACCGGTGACATCAGAATACAAACTTTCAAAATGATTTCAAGCAATTGGGACATGGGGATTCCCATGGTATTTATCGATATAAAACCTGCTTTTTCACTCCATTTGATAAAAAGTGATCTAAGTGTGTTACAGGTTTGTAGATTAACCAAATTATAATTTATTTTCGCTGGATAGAACTAGGGTGTGCGGCTTTAAATAGCTAAATTTGTCAAACGAGAAAAGATTAATTAGAGCATTGATAATAGGTCTGTTTTAGCTTTGTTCTGACACAAAACGTTTCTTCCTTTTTCTATACTCTGCATGCAATTTATTTATTTATTTTAAAATAATAAAATTTGTGTGAAATACTAAATAAATCACAACATGACTGGAATATATAACTTGCTTGATACCGGCTATTTAAAATAAGCAGTGTATCGATACATACTTGCTTCCCTTGGTCTTGTGTTTGCTGAAGGCAATGTCAGTGTCTGTGGTGGTGAGGTTCTTGCCGTACAATTTGCAGTCTTTGAACAGCTTTGTGACATTCTTGTCCGTTATGGTTTTCTTCTTACCACCGGTAACACCAAAGTTGCAGAATGCTTCAAACTGGGCATTAAAGTCGGCCATATTTGATAGATGATTTGGTATGCTGTGAGAAAAAATAAAGAAAACATTTTTGTAAAAGAATTATCATGTCGGTCTTTTTCACAGAGAGATAAATAATGGTAAAGACATGAGAGGTATTGTATTTTTGATAATGCAAATAGTTGCATTAAAAATGTTTTACAAAATAAACATTTTAGAAAAATTAATACATGCATCAATATCTCCTAGTACTCAGTATGTTATTTCTGATTTTACAAAATTGATAATTTTATGATTTATAAACTTTTATCCACTCCATAATTTACCAGTATATGGAATATATTTATAAATTGCAAAGTTTCAAAAAAGTTACTGCTTGTATGCAACTTTGAGTAACCTTAAAAGCAAACTGAAAATTAAATACTGTTCTACACTTTTATCCAAATATAATGAGGTCAATCAAGCCTAAAGGTAAGATTTTGTCTTCACTTTTCTAAACAAGACACAAAAATAGTAAAGCCATTCTTGATTTAAATATCAAAATATTGTAATTGTCTGGCAACCATTAAAGGGACATTCCTGAGTTTGCTGCACTTTTTAAGATGTTATCAACGAACAGAGACTTTTTAACGATTGTAATTACATATCAAATATATTTTTCTGCATAAAATATTAGTGGCTGTATATTAAACCTGTTGTGATCGTTCTAACATTTGTACTAGGTTAAATTTCATATTTCCTAAAATATAGTTTTTTTTGTACGTACGAAATTATTTGAAGACAAAATCCAGTTTGGGCATCTTACAAATATTAAGACGACCCGAAACACATTGAATAAACAGACAGTGATATTCTAAGCAAGTAAATATATTTAATATGTAAGTTTAATTGTAGAAAATATTTTATGAGTCGGAAACATCTGACAATGTAGCAAACTCAGGAATGTCCCTTTAATATATTAGTTATATATACGTAAGTAACCCAGTGTATACAGCGAACATTTACCAAGTACTGAGACTGAATCTCGTCTTACTGACTGCTGAAATGTTATAAATTGTGTATTTAATTGCTTATCGCTACCTTTCATGATTGTTTTTCAGTGGAATTAATTATTGAATGTTTAACGACACCCCAGCATGAAAAATACATTGGATATTGGGTGTCAAACTATGGTCATTTTTCAGTGGTTAATTTATAATGTGGTAATTGTGACACATAATGTGACAAAAGAAGCTGGTGCTGTTAATATTTCTCAATGTGTTAATTTTCTTCCAATTTCCTTCATGAATCAGTCTGAAAGGCCACTCTCAAGATTATTGGATGTCTGCTGCCGGAGTCATTGTCCATTTGCTCGTTTAGCTTAGTGCCGTATTGAAGAGGGTTCTAAAGGACTTGGAATTAGGTTTTTGACTTCATCATTATGTATGTTTGGCCATTCACTTACAAAAAATGTGTGGCTTGCTTGTACACGTACATATTACTGTATATTGACTGACTACAATGTGAGTCATCGAGGCATGCTTGGGCTGGCTGTGTTCACTTAACTGAAGACTACGAACTGAGACGACTGGCTCAGACTCAGTACTATGCACATAGTACGGTGTCCGGGCTTGTTGTAAATAAAGAGGTTGCTACGTGAGATTACAGTGTCATAAAAGAGCCCTTAGCTCACAGCCTTGAATGGTTGTTGTAATCTGTGTGTGAAGTTTATGACAGTTGGAACTCTGCTCTTCAGACATGATACAACTTGCTGTAATAATAGTATTGAAATGTTCTGGGCCAGGCTGTTCAAAGCATAGGTTAAATAACTCGGGGTTAGTGTAATATTTTTCTTTTAATTATTTTTGCACAAATACAAAATAAACTTTAGATTTGCTTATGTGTGGATACCTTTGGTTGCTCTACATCAAGTCTTAAGTTGTTATTTGTACTCATCCAGTCGTTGGGTTTTGAATATTTGTGTTAATCGCTGATTAATGTTTGAACAACCTGCCCCAGATAAGGTAGAACAATTCTATATATTACACCTGTCATCTGTTTTACAAACCGGTCTTAGCTAACTTACTGTTTGAACAACCGGCCCCCAATAGGGTAGAACAATTCTATATATTACACCTGTCATCTGTTTTACAGACCGGTCTCACTGGCATCAGCCTTGTAGGTTCATTCCAAACATTGGCTCCCACCCAAGTTCTACTTGCTCAATGGGCATTTGTAATGGTCCTACACTAGTAATGGTCCAATGATTGATTCCAATCAAAAATTGATTGGTTAGGCTTGACTTATGTTATAATTGATTATAAAAAAACCCATAGTTGATTGTTGTGAAAAATGTGAACTGTAGTTATACCTACAGCTTAGATGATGGAATTGATATAAATATGCTGGTGTTTGTACGTAAGGAAAACAGGTTTTAATGTTAAGGGTAGCAATTTGTATGGTCGAACATTAACTCTTGTCCTGGACAGACAACCCATTGTCCGTCCCACAGGGATCACATTTCTTTCATACTGTAATTTACTAAAAAAAAAAAAAAAAATTCCAAGCTGATTGATTTGTAAATTGCACACACAAATTGTATTTCTTTGTTAAACCAAACTGAAATTATTTACAAAGAAATATTTTAATAGAATGATGGGATGGGCTATAGATAGCTGGAATATACGACAAGGAATGTGTGCTTGCACATTAATTGGAAATCAAGTTAAAATTAATTAATTAATGAATCTGTTTGATTGTTATATCAATATGCATTTTAGAAGTAGAATATTTATGAGGTTTGATAAGTAATGGGATCTGTTCTTCTCGGTGGACCATTGGATTATTTCTAGTTCCAAATTCTACTTAATGACTCTTGAGGTTATGGTATGTGTTGCCTAGGAATAGCTTTTATGGTGGGAATTGGTGTTTTCTCTCACCGTTAGATTAGTTGTCACAATTACTATGTGCCAAACTTGTAATACTAACGGATTAAACAATATGCAGGTTAGAGTATCAAGGAACAGTGTTGTATTATCTGATTCACTAAGTCATGTGAGTTTGTTGACTTTTGAAAATAAGCATCATGTTAGTTACTATGCTACGTAGCAGGTAAAACCGGTAACATTAGTGTTTGCCTTTTGAAAAGGTATATGTAAGAAATGTAAGCAATTGTTTAGGTGTATTATGTAGCAATAATTTCTGCAGCAATCTTTACTATATATGAACTGAAGAGATTTTATTTAAATACAAAATTTATTTGCTAAAACAGGATACTCATTACATCTTAATGTATCAACTAAACTCAGTTTTAGTTTTTTGATAGAAATTAAATAAAATGTGCAGTATTTGTTACAAAGAAAATAATGGGTGTGGTTTTGCTATAAAAGCAGCAGTGCAACTTGTAGTGAATTGGCTGCCATTATTGATATGGCATCTGTGTGGTATATCATATATGTGACGCATATTCATTGGCTATTCGATGAGTCACCGTAACACAGGCTTGCTTTATTCCAGATAATATAGAATATTACCAGCAACTGTGTGCTGGCCACATTGATTTGCTACACTCAATGTAACAGTGTAAATAACGTTTTCCTATGAGTGTCCGCATAATTCAGCCTCCATTACTCATCAGAATACATTAATATTAAGTGCATACAGATATTAATATACGTATGGTCAATAAACTCAATAATAATAAATGATTGTGTTACTTAGTCTAGCCAGTGATGGCAGCTAGACACTGTGCAACAGTGACACTCTCTGTTACACTATGTTTATCTGGTTGTTAAGGAAGCCATTCTTATAGCCATGTAGCTAGAGTGCAAGTAATGAAACTAGACATCAAACTTATTATGCAGTGCATGTATTTAATAATGTTTATGTCTAAATGAAAATAAAATATTGCCTTAAATGCACACAAGTCATGGAAACCTTACCTGCACTTATTTGTCAGTGTGTGTGTACTCAAACAGTTCCGTATGGATCTGACTGCAAATAAAGCCGGCGATCAGACGATTGTTGGACTGTGTCGGGTGTAGCCAATCACAGACACTGTATGTAAATGTAAACAACCATAGTTGCTGAACAACAGGCTGTGTTATCTAAACGTCTTTAATAGAATCACTTATTATTTATGGCAATTGTCATGTGTGAATTCATTTTTGAGAATATCAATCAATAAACTCACTGACCCGATAAGCAGGCGTTGTGTATTCTGCCGTGTGCATATGTTACATGGATTATTTATATTAGACCCATGCTCTATGTGAAGACACTGAAATTGACATGACAACTGTATAAGAACATGTACACACAAGTATTCAAATGACACTACATTTTGATATATAAAATGTTCCGGCTGTCATTTGTCAGCTCAGTCATTGTGTGGCTATCTTTGTAATTGTTCAAGTGGTGAGACTGTTTAAACATGTACATGGTCACAGCACACTTAATGAGACTTGTCGATCTGTATACAACTCTGTTAATGTACTGTGTTTAATACACACAATGCTTTGGATTACGTTTCATAACACCACAGTACCAGCCAGTGCTGTGCCTCTAACATCACAACATTTTATAACTGCTTGCTACTGAGTCATCATTTTACAAGAAGTCATTTTAATGGTTGATTGGACGAGGCTAAGGTGATAAAGAGAAGCAATATTTCAGTGTACACCCATTTGTTTTGGTGCTACACTATATGAAATTATCACTCATTCATGCATAATAAAAATCTACAAATAAAGATGTTGTAATTGCAATCTGTCAAAGAATGCTGAATATTTAATAACCTGGTGATTATGTTTTAGCTAATTCTCCTGAGTTTCAGTTAGATTTGATTTTGAGTTTCAGATTGCCCATATATAAATACATATACATGCACATATATACATATAGAGATAGAGATAGAGACAGACAGATAGATAGATATAGACATAGACAGGCAGGCAGGCAGGCAGGCAGGCAGGCAGGCAGGCAGACAGACATATATACAGTCAGACCTCGTTACAACGACATTTACACCATCCAACTACAAATTGTTGGAAACAAATGTACATCAGTGTTATTCTGTTCATTACACCTTCCGACACCACCTCTTTATGACAACATTATATAATCACAAATACCGTACCACATTGGCAGTATGCACACAACCACTTAGAATCCTTGAACTCATAGTGAGCCGACGGTCACATGCTGTCCGAACTACCGATGTCTGATAAATCTATAGAAGTGTATTGCTTTTGCAAATAAGCCTTTATTCAACCAATTAATGGATTAATTTCGAATAATCAAATCTTCTATTTTCATGATTTTTGTAAATGAAACGGGTACCAGTCGTAGATGTCTTTAACCAAGGAATGATTAGACTGGCGGAGAACGTGCCTTGTTTAATATATTTAGTGATGTTTTTAAAAACATATTTAGTATATATGTACATATATTTGTTGTTTTTAATAATAATTGTAATACATTAATTATTTAAATGCTATTCAGTAATCAGTTAATATCTTTTGTTACGTCATTTTGACAAAGGAGATAACTCATGACATTTCGATACAACAGCAATTTCGATATAACAACGAAGTGACCCAAGGACGAACATGGTTGTTGTGTGGGTCATGGTACAGAGAGATGCTGGTGAAGATGAATGTTGAGTAGTGTATGAAGAATCATGTGGGTCATGGTACAGAGAAATACTGGTGAAGATGAATGTTGAGTAGTCTGTGAAGAATCATGTGGGTCATGGTACAGAGAGATACTGGTGGAGTAGTGTATGAAGAATCGTGTGGGTCATGGTACAGAGAGATACTGGTGGAGTAGTGTATGAAGAATCGTGTGGGTCATGGTACAGAGAGATACTGGTGAAGATGAATGTCGAGTAGTGTATGAAGAATCGTGTGGGTCATGGTACAGAGAGATGCTGGTGAAGATGAATGTTGAGTAGTGTATGAAGAATCATGTGGGTCATGGTACAGAGAAATACTGGTGAAGATGAATGTTGAGTAGTCTGTGAAGAATCATGTGGGTCATGGTACAGAGAGATACTGGTGGAGTAGTGTATGAAGAATCGTGTGGGTCATGGTACAGAGAGATACTGGTGAAGATGAATGTCGAGTAGTGTATGAAGAATCGTGTGGGTCATGGTACAGAGAGATACTGGTGAAGATGAATGTCGAGTAGTGTATGAAGAATCGTGTGGGTCATGGTACAGGGAGATACTGGTGAAGATGAATGTCGAGTAGTCTGTGAAGAATCGTGTGGGTCATGGTACAGAGAGATACTGGTGAAGATGAATGTCGAGTAGTGTATGAAGAATCGTGTGGGTCATGGTACAGAGAGATACTGGTGAAGATGAATGTCGAGTAGTGTATGAAGAATCATGTGGGTCATGGGAGATACTGGTGAAGATGAATGTCGAGTAGTGTATGAAGAATCGTGTGAGTCATGGTACAGGGAGATACTGGTGAAGATGGAATGTCGAGTAGTCTGTGAAGAATCGTGTGGGTCATGGTACAGGGAGATACTGGTGAAGATGAATGTCGAGTAGTGTATGAAGAATCGTGTGAGTCATGGTACAGGGAGATACTGGTGAAGATGAATGTCGAGTAGTCTGTGAAGAATCGTGTGGGTCATGGTACAGGGAGATACTGGTGAAGATGAATGTTGAGTAGTACTGTCAAATCTGGTTATTTGAATGTACCTCGTGCAACAAAAATATATTCAAATAAGTGGCATATTCAATAAACCAAAGTTACTATTTCGTCATACGATATACCCAATTAAGACCTCTTCATGATTTATGCAAACCCAAATTACAATTCTCCCAATTTGGGCCTCTTGACATGTGCAATTTTCATTGGAAACCGTTAAGTATTCTGGGTTAATAAAATACTGATTCCAAGTTCCATATTGTGACTCTGTTATCATTATCAAATTTGTTTATAAACAAAATAAATACAAGAGGCTGTTTGTAGCGCCTAAAGAGAGCTACTGGTGAAGATGAAAATTGTCAAGTTTGTCAAGTTGTGATCTGAATGTAACCAACAAGGTAATAGTGTCAACAGCAAGTTTTATTTAATAAAAAACACAATACATAAGCAATAGCTATATTAAAAATAAAGTAAAACAACAACTAACAAAAGCAGCAACACAAGTATCACAGACGTTTAGTAACAAAATATGATATGTCCTCAGATAAAATTCATCAACACCTAAAACCTGCACAACAAAATTACATTCTTGAACTTTGACAATGGCATAATTATATGTTAATTAATTGAATCTAGTGGTATTGAGAATATTCAAACTGGTATTGTTAATATTTAATACTAATTCAATCTGGTGGTGTTAATATGGAATACCAATTAAATCTGGTGGTTTTAATGATGAATACTAATTCTGTCTTGATCTTGTGCAGTTAAGTGTGAATAGTTTTCAAACATTCTCTGATCTTAGTGTGTTTTGTCGTATGTGCCCTCTCCTCTGTAATTTTCAACATATCCCGATGTTGATACAATGTCCACCCGGCCCTCGGCTCCTCTCCCGTGGCCAGACTCATCAAACCTCTCCCTGTGTGACCCTGTGTATAGGGTGGTGTCTGTCATATGTTCCACGTCGCCAGTTATGCTCATGCCCTGAAATAAGATTATTTATTTATTTATTCATTATATATTTTGAATCAGAACTGTCAGTATATTAATTGGTGCCAGATGTTTTGAAATCCAGTTATGCCCCTTTAAAAAAAACCCACCCTACCTCTCACGTCCACCCATTTTCCTGGTTTGACCTGATGATAAAATGGACAAATAAATTAATTAATGTTTAAATGTTTAACCACACCTCAGTAAAAAAAAAAGTAAAGTTTGTTTTGTTTAACAAAGTCACTGGAACACATTAATTAATCATCGACTATTGGATGTCAAAACATTTGGTAATTGTGACACATAATCATCAGAGAAAATCTGCTACATTTTTCAAATAGGGATCCTTTACATGCACTTTCCAACAGACAGGATAGCACATACCACAGCTGTGGGACACTTGTTGGGATGAAAAAAACAAATAATGGTACGACCGAGGGAATTTGATTCTTTGACCCAAGTATACAGGCGTGTGCTCTACCAACTGAGTAAGATCCCACCTTACCCCAATACAGTTGAAGTTTGTTTTGTTTAACAACACCACTCATATTGTGCCCCCCCCAGCTCTGAAAATGGGGGGGGGGGCACAATATGATTTGGCCCCCCCCCCCCAGTTTAAAAGCGATAGAAGTAAGCATTTGAATGAATATTTGTATTTCTACACTGACCAATTTTCTGGGAAGTTCAGAAGAATGTAGCTTATAATTCATCATATTATTAGGACATTGTTTTAGTATGACGGGACTTGATTATAATAGGACCCCCACCCCAACCACTTCTAAACAATAACTGACTTAATCGCGTGATAGATTTACTGATGCCAAGGTGTATTACCGATCAGTATACTTTGAAGTATTTGATCTCATAATCGAGAAAATTAATCAGAGATTCAGCCAAAATTCCATTGATATCCCTGTAGCAATGAGCAGTTGTTGATGTCTGCTGTAAACCAACGTGACCACACAGTCGATACCGAAATCCCAACGATTCTTAAAATGTACAAAAATGATATCGACTTGAAACAGCTTGCATTTGAACTGAAATGTCTCCCTGACTTCATCAACACAGCACGAGAAACTTGACCTGACCTTTATGGAGCTCTGAAGAAGGTGACATCTGTGTGGACGCTGGTCTCCATGCTACGAGACGTCAAGACTGGACTTTTATGTTCAGGGAGCTGAAAAAACTACTTCAAATTTACCGTACCATCCCAGTCACCAGTGCCACAGCAGAGCGATAATTTTCTGCTCTCAGGCATCTCTTGAACAATGTTGTTATATTGAATGTTCATCACAATCTTGCAGATGACCTCGACTTGCGAGAGATTGCGAAATCATTCACTGGTGCAAATGAACGTCGCATCAATTACTTTGGACAGTTTTAAAGTAAACCATCATTTGACAAATAGACAAAACAATCTAAAGTCTCACAACAGAATTTACTTCCAGGTGAGAGTTCATTAATCATGGTCCACAATAGTTCCTAACTGAGACAGGTTTTGTCGTTCACATATTCACTTCTAGTAATTGGGATAGAATTTAAATGATTTGTATTTTTAAATGGAAGGTATTTTAGCTGGATTTTGGTCATGGTATTTTGTAACACACTGAATTTAAATTTTGGGACATGGGTGTACAGCGGACCAGGTTCTTGTACCACTGGCATGGATAGCCAGATGTGGACATCTAGATGGAAATCTTCCCAACGAGAACACGTTCTATTAGCAATCTTGACCTGAAGCTGAGTAATTTAATGTGGAAAGCAGTGGCAGATGGTATTTGTGTAGTGAGACCTAATCTTGTACGACTTCTAACGTCCCGCAGGGATAAGTACTGGGCAGTATAAGCTGACTGATTCTTTAGAGCAGTCATGAGATTGTCAAAACATCCTTTGGACTCTCCTTGTGCACAGGTACGACATTGAATATACTACTGCTTTTGAAATGCAGACATCGTGCTTGAGACAATATTTTGGAACTGTTGCTTTAAATTGCACAATATGAACTTGAATTACTTCGCTTTGAGGCTTGGCCTAATAATTGGTAAGTAATTTTAAAGTATGTCGGTGACTTGGTGTTTGTCCTGTGCATATTAACCCACAACTGTACCCGTAATTGGTGTTATCCCTACAAATATCCCAAACAGAAGAGTAGCAAACACAACACCACCACTCTACTCCCAAAACAACATGCACATATACACACTCCTGAGCACTCTCTAAATTGCTGTATAACATGTTATTGGATTTTCTTTTAATTTCAAATATGAACTCGCATTTAATAAGTGCCATCTTCCGACGCCTATGCCACTAGAGCACATTGATTAATTAAACATTGGCTATTGGATGTCAAACACTTGGTAATTCTGACGTGTAAGTCATCAGAGGAAACCCGCTACATTTTTCCATTAGCAACAAGGCATGTTTTATATGCACTTTTCCACAGACAGGAAAGCATATACCACAGGCTTTGACCAGTTGTGGTGCACTGGTTGGAATGAAAAAAAACCCAATCAGTTGAGTGGATCCACTGAGGTGGTTCGATCCTGTGACGCAAGCACCTTAAGTGAGCACTGAACTGACTAATCTAAATACCACCTGTACAACCAGTGTGTTTTTGGTTGTCCCAATACATACGTACTAGCTCAAACTCCATTTTTATCCCTAATTCTGGTTGTCACAATACATACAGTACTAGCTCAAACTTCATTTTTATCCCTAATTCTGGGAGGAAAACCCCCAGCTTAAACTTCTATAAGCATTGTGATGATCAGGAACATATATATATATATATATATATATATATATTCTGATATTCTAAACAAGAAATTGTATTTAATGTAGACCTTCAGTGATTAAAAATGCTCAATTAGTCACAAATGTCTTACAGTGTCTGCAAACCAAGGTTACATTAGTCTCTTTAGTAGCTGTTTAGCTAGTTTAAATAAATGATAAGTGTAACACTCACTGTAGTGTGATGCAAACCAGGTCCATGGGTGCAGACTTCACTGACCATCTTGTCATAGGCTTCGTCAACACTTCCCAGTTTGTGGTCTTTCTTGTACTTCACAGCGACTTCCTTCATCAGGGCTTGGAGCTGATCCAGTGTCAGCTCTCTACAAAGATAGCGATAAATCATAATCCAGTGACAAAATACAGAACAATGTAGTATGTACTTAAATAGCACAACTTGTCATTCTGGAAAATGGAAATTGAATATAGACCTGTGCTGGTTAAATTGCTCACAGATCTGCTATAAGTTACATGTTGTTTTTAATATATTCTGTACAATTAGTTGATAAAGTAACAGTAAAATATTTATTTTCAAATCCAAATGGTAAATACAATCTGACCATGACACTTGTTAATTATTTAAAATAAGCGGTGTATCAATACGTACTTGCTTCCCTGGGTCTTGTACTTGCTGAAGGCAATGTCGGTGTCTGTAGAGGTGAGGTGCTTTCCATACAACTTGCAGTCTTTGAACATCTTCGTGACATTCTTGTCGGTTATTGTTTTCTTTTTACCACCAGCAACTGGTCCACTGACACCAAAGTTGCAGAATGCGTGAAAGTGGTCGTTAAATCCAGCCATCTTGATAGTATCTTTACGAAACTGTGGGCAAAAACAAGAGAGAGTAAACTTTATGACAATGATAATTATGATTCATCATAGGTATGTGTGTTTGTAAAATGATAATTATGCTAAGCCGGTATATATTTTGATGCTATTTTGAAGATGTGATATGAAACTGTAAAACCAGTCTAGGAACAGTCAAACCTGGCTGTATCACTTTGCAGTGATTCAGTTTCAGAAACCTTGATATTAATAAAGCTATCCTTATCAAAATATAATTTCTCTTCCTTAATTCAATTTACATGTAATAAAAACATTTTAGTCAAAAACAACATATATACCGCTAATTAAAAAGAGATTGGTTTTTTAAAAAGGATATTCCCATTATGGATAGTATCTTATTTAGGGATGTTTTTGAAACTTAGAAAGCAGTGAAGTCATGAGATGATTTTGTGAAGATATGTTGGGGGGGGGGGGGGGGGGGGGGGGGGGGGGGGGGGGGGGGGGGGGAAGGTCGGTGGAGACAGATTTTTGGTGAGGTAGCAGAACAATATATGTTTTTAAAATAAAAGACATGATACTATTAATGAGTTTTTCATTGTTTTAGTTCTGTAGTTACTGTCATTGTTTCATTGTACTGCATTAAAATGTTGAGTTGGGTTGAGGCCACTAGTCTTCATTGAGAAGTCCCCATTACCGGTCAAATTTATTACACTGTACCTGCCATTACAAGATAATTATTTATTGTATATATGCAGACACTTATCATTAATGTGTTCATATTATTATTTTATTTGTCATTGATTCCCATCCAGTAATATAAAGCAAAAATATATATATTGCTGGTCTCTGGTCAGAATGTGCAGAATTTTTTTTTTTTTTCTCAAATTTCCCATAATCGCTACAACAGTGCCATCTATACTAGAAATAATGCTGTGCCATTTCCAATAATATTGTGATGTGATGACCACAACATTGTGTCCAAATGAGGTAATTTAGGGGAAAAGTTACAGTAAACTTTTAGAAAATGTGATGGAAAGCATTTAGGGTACCAGGACAAATGAGGGCACCATGGCCAATAAGACTGGATCATGGCAGATGAGGAGGACATAAAATATATACATAATTATATATATACATATACCCACCTTTTCTGTGCAATCCAGGCTTTTCCAGAAACAAAGAAAAAACAAAAGTCACGTCGCCGCATCAACTCTGGAACTTCAGTCCGACCAGAGACCCAACTATTTTTGGTTTGGCCTGAAGTGTTTTTTCAGTTTTGAGAAGTCAGCTGACTATGCCAAATAAATTTAGTTTAAATTTAGGATTGGTTAATATTTTTCAAATGCTTTATTTTGGCTGTGCTTAGTGTCATTTTCTTGGATATTTAACTCTTTATATTTAGCTTTAGCATGTTTGTTTTACCATAGCTTAATTTAACAACCATCTGTATGGGTTCCTCCCCTTTTACTTATTTACGAAAGTTCATATACTTCTAGTCTTTCCCAAACACCTTTTGTTTTTCTTCATACTATGGAATTTATTGCAAGTTATTTATTTCTAAGACAACTGTTTTCTAAATTGCACACAAAAATAATATTTTTAAAGTTATTTCCAAAACAATTTTACCTTTCTTCTTACGTGAAACTAAACTAATTATTTACTCAAAACATTTTGTGTAGGAGAATGGGATGGACCATAGTAATCAAATGATTTATGATTAACTGTGTATTATTGCATCTTGCAGATATGTTAAAGAAAAGCGTCCCACGATCTCTCCGAACTTTAACTTCCTGGGTCAACTTCTCGAGTTTGAGAAGCAGCTGAAGATGGAGAACGAGAACGCTGGTTCCAGCGGCAGGGAGAAGAGTCGCCGGTCGAAACCGTTCGTGATGGACCTCCAGCTGTGCAGTCCGCCCTCCCCGGGAACCAAGACCGTCAGCAAGTCCTTCTCCTTCGACAGTCTCTCCTTCGACAGGTCGTGGAGTAGAGAACTGATGTCTGATTCGAAAAACATATTCCTAACGTCAAGGGAACGCAAGTCGTGCTGTGATGTGGGTATCGATCGTGATGGGGACGAGGATACCACTCCTTCGGTAATGTGTGTAGATGTAAAAAGTGAGTCAGTTCAGTTTATAAAGGATGAGATGGTCCAAACAAAAGAGAAAAAACTCTTTGTGAAACCTCCAGATAGCAATAGCTTGTCTGCCAAGCCAAGTGATGCTCTGCCTAGCAGACCTCTTACTGATGGCGAGACATTTAGCTTACCACCAGTGGATGAACGGTTAGAACTGCCACCAGATTTTCTCACAGCGAAAGTGCCCTATTTAGAGACTAAAGTGGTGAAAACTGAGAAAAAGTCAAGCTGGCATTCAGAGTCAAAGACTGTTAAACTTGAAACAAAGACATTAAATTTGAACAAACATAGCTTTTCATTGAATTTATCCCCTTCATCGTTGACACAGCAAGCAGTGCAATCCACCTCCCTAACGCCATCCCCCAGCAGGCAGTTCATACTATGTGGCATATCAAACGGGTCAGACACACTGGTGTCGAAAAACAAGTTGAAAACTCTCAAAGAGCTGGAGCTACCTCCAAAGATACTTCACCTCTCATCTCCAACATCAGCTATGGCAAAGCTCAATTTCCATCAGTCATTTACTGACACATCTAGTGACAAACATAACACAGTAACAGACAGTGCTAGTGTTGAAAAACACTTAAAGTTATCCGATTCAGACACATCAAGTTTCAAGTATACTATTGATCACAACTTCGACACACAAGAGACGGACACTGGCAACACTCATGTGAAAAAGATCCCAAATGTTTTAGTTAGTGATTCAAAATATACTATTGGTCAGAGTGTTGAGAAGCATTCTGAGTTGTTGAACTTCCCGTGCACATCCCTGGACAAACTGAACTTCACTCCTTGCCTGGCCAGTGATGAGAGCCCGGTGTGGCCCAGACCTGCGAGCACGAGGCAGTCAACGAGTTCAGCATCTTCCGACTCGGGCATCCTACCTGACCAGATCTCCCCCGTGTCCGTCAGCAGTCTCAGTTCGTGTGGCAGTGCCACCATGTCTGTGACAGCCTCGCCCATCAAAACAAACTATGTGCCGCGACGCAAGAAATACGAGTCTGTTGTCCGCTCGCTGAGTTCTCCCATCTCAGAAACGAAACCCACAGACCAGTCATCACCCATGTCCATCGGCAGCAGCAGCTCTGCTGGGTCAGGTGTTCAGTCTCCCACTGCATCATCATCCACTGCCAAAGTGAAGTTACGTTCGCGGGAAAACAAGGCCAAGAGGCCAATAATCAGACCCAACAGTATTGCATTCTCAACATATCCAACGTTCGACCTGGGAACAGAGTCGCAGCATTCCTCCGATTCGGGCAGCATTTCTCAAGACGACTCCTCCGAGGCTTACATGTTACGTAACAGCAAGAAATCAAAACAGACCCACCCCGAAGAGGATTCCGGGAAGCCGTTTCGCTGGGGTCGGTATTCCGAGCGCGAGGTGTACAAACAGATTACGGCGGCCATGGAGAGCGCTATGCTGCGGACTAAGGCTTACGAGGAATCACGTAAAGCGCGCAGCCTGGACGATATCCTCAGTTCGGAGCACGCGGTCATGTCTAGTGATTGTATTATGTTTGGTAAGGTTCCGCAACACTGCGGCGGCGTTGTCATGGACCCGTTCCCATCCCCGAACGCAATGTTTGAGCACATGCCGTGTCGGTGTCGCGGCTCCTCCGACCCATATCAGTCTAACAGCAGCATTTCCTCGAGCGGCAGCCACAGTTCGCTGCACGGAAGTCATGAGATCATCCAGGTATCGTAGTGTTAGCCCCATGTTTGACCACTGTGCAATGCTTATAACACGGACACTTTGATATCCCCTTGGTTTGGATGCTTCCTTCTTAATTTTCCTTTTTTCAATTTGTTTTCTTTGTTTTGTTTGTTTTTACAAGTGTGTCATTAGTGACTGAATGGCTAATTTATGCAGTTTCCTTCGTTTTGTTTGTGTTGTTTTAGCTTGTCAATGTTTTGTTTTGTTTTATTATTTATGAACATTGTTCTTTTGGTTTTAACAATATTTACCCTGTAGCTTAATGGACTGTTTAAGTGGTATCCAGATTTTGTTGGGTACATTAGCTTGTACTGAAAGAAATAAGGGAACACTTGAATATTGCAAACCAAATTTTATTTACTATGATTGTCACACTGTGTGTATAAAAAAACCCTGCAGACATTGGTGTCAAACTGACTTTCAGAATTCTGGGATTGACTTTGAGTAACGGGTTCACTTCCGGACTATAGATGAGGGTTGGATTCCTTATTCATTTATTCATACATTTATATTAAGGTTCAAGCATGCTGTCCTGGGGAAATACCTCGACTATCTGGGTTGTCTGTCCAGGACAGTGGGGTTAGTGGTTAGTGATCCCTTATTTCTTTCCATCAGTATATAATTGTCATCTTATAAAATACCAGTCTATCTTCAGGTTTTTACTATCAGCTAATCTGAATGTATACTTTAAAGATTTTTTTTTTAATCATAATTTTTAGTAGAACCATTATTATGTCCTTTATAATAAAATAAAAATTCTAGTTATTATTATATATATTTTTTTTTAATTTCCAACTGACAAGATGAATAGTGTGCTCTCTTACAGTGATTCAGTTTATCAGAGTTCAGTGTATTATTTAAATGTCTTTAGGTGCCTTGCTGTTCAGTGTGAGAAAACCCTTTGATTTAGACTTGGAGACTACTGAAATACTGTCACTTTTACAATCTCTCATTTTCATTGCCACTTGGTTTACTATTTGCAGTTTGGAAGTAACAGAATAGTATAATCAGTTGTCATAGTGAAGGCAATGTTTTAATTTAAGCTCATATTACTAATTAACTTGTCAAGTCCATTCAGCTACATTTAAGGTATGTTTTGTATGCATTACTTACATGTAGGTCTGGTAAACCTATGTTGTTTCAGTAAAGGTTATGGTGAAAATGTCATACCATTTGTTGGAGTTTTTGGGAGTGGGGCATATTATATAATATGTATGTTCTTGATGGTGTTTGTAAACTCATTATTAATATTAAACTTGTCAGTTTTTCTCAAACATTTTTGTGGTACAACATTTGTTCAGTATTTAGGTAACTATGCACATGCACATATTTTAGTTTACTACATTGATCAAATAGGACTGATGTTTCTTCAGGGGTTTTTTCCTCCATCTTATATTTTTCCATTAGCAGCAAGGGATTTTTTATATTGAATTTCTCACAGACAGAACAGTACATACCACAGCATTTGATAGACCATTCACGGGCACTGGTTGGGACAGGAAAAAACAATCTGTGAATGGGTCTACTGAGGGGGTTTGATCCTTGCACCCAAGCACCTCAACTGAGCTAGATCCCACCTCCTAAATGGATTAAAAATAATGCTGGGTGTAACCACTACACTTAACTGGCCTGTTGATTAAAAATAATGCTGGGTGTATATGTAACCACTACAATGAACTGGCCTGTTGATTAAAAATAATGCTGGGTGTATATGTAACCACTACACTGAACTGGCCTGTTGATTAAAAATAATGCTGGGTGTATATGTACCATAACCACTACACTGAACTGGCCTGTTGATTAAAAATAATGCTGGGTGTATATGTACCGTAATCACTACACTGAACTGGCCTGTTGATTAAAAATAATGCTGGGTGTATATGTAACCACTACACTGAACTGGCCTGTTGATTTGATCATAATTCCAGGTGAGAAATTTCAAATAGGAAGAGCAGATCTACTCATTTAAACAGTAAGCTTTATAATAAAGCTATGATGAAAGGCAAGTGCAGAAACACTTACCACCCTAAATCTTGGAAATTAATGGATACATTTTTAAAAAAAAAGAAAAAAAAAAGAAAGAAAGAAATTAAATTAAATTATAGAAAGAATGCTGTTTAAGTAGATGAAATGCAGTGTCCAGTTTCAAAAGATTTCATACCCGTATGGACACTTATGATGTTTTTTTTTTATTACAAACTCTTAAATTATTTTCTGGCAGAAAACCTGAAGATCAATAAATCATTATTCATCTCTATGTAATCACTGAGCATTGAGTAACAGCGGGTTACTCTGCTTTGAAAATGTACAGGTTCTACGTTGGTGAACATTCTTAATACTTGATTTAGAATTTATTTCATTGTTATTCATTGAGATAAAATATTATCAAAAAATAGAAATGTATATTGAGGGTAACTAATTTTGATGACAAGTGTTTGGCTTTGATTTGTAAAATAATTAAAGTAGCATTATCAAGCTTTAGTTTGCATTTTAAATAAATATAAACTTGCATGTTATTGTGGTTACATACTTAAATATATTGGAAAATAATTTATAAATGGTGAACAAAACAAATTTAAACTTAAAATAGTATTTTAATGTTGACATGTGAAGTAGAAAACAGGTTTCTCAAGTAAATGAATTATTTTTTATTACAGGTTAGCTTAGAAATTATTGTTTTGTACATTTTTTGGATTATAATTAAAAATATAATCTTTACAACTTTCCGGTAGCAAAAGATATGTGTACATGTCAGTTTACAAAAATAATAATTCATATGATAATGCTACTTAAATTTTGGCATGAGAATTATTGTGGATGTAGTTGGGTTTTTTGTGTATTTCTACTCATGGTGTGATGAATTTTAAAAATATTTTAAACTCATTTTATTGTAATTGAGCACTATTTTTGTTGATTTTCTGAAGTATTACCTTTATCAAAGTACTGAACTAACAGTGATATGTAATTAGTTGAACAAAATGGCTGTGTTTCTGTATGCTACTAATTAACAGCCAACATTGTAGTAATAATAATACATACACTGTTGTAGAGGTGTGTAATTCACTTCTAGGTGACATTTTACTTTCATTTATGTCTATTTTGTTTGAAAACTGCATTTGAAGTTTAA
This sequence comes from Gigantopelta aegis, assembly GCF_016097555.1. NCBI lineage: Eukaryota > Metazoa > Mollusca > Gastropoda > Neomphalida > Peltospiridae > Gigantopelta > Gigantopelta aegis. The sequence goes on from NC_054702.1 coordinate 113,856,612, forward strand.
TCTCTGCTCACGACAAGTGCCACCAAGGCAGGTGGGACGGATAGGCTGATCTTTCATTAGTATACTATCCTTACTAGTGGCCAGTTGTCGGGTCAGGTTCTGCTACTGTTACTCCAGGCCTCCACTAAGTTAACATAACTGATTTACATTCCTTGTAACATTAGTGAATGATCAGGCAACATATTTTCGAAGCTATCTTAATGCTAGAATATTTTAAAACTGTTGAAGTCTGTGACATCTCTATGACAGTTTTAAAATATTGTAGTGCTAAGATATTTAAAAATATGGGCCGTGACCTAGCAAAATGGCTCTTATTGTGTTGATCTGTAAAAAAAACCCACCACCATCAAAATAGAGCTTACACATTTTTGGGGCAGTACCCCTTTTTAAGATGACAAAGTTTGAATTTGCAGACACCTTTACTCTTTACTGGACTGAAAACATCGGTGTTAAACAGGGTGCACTTCTTGTTGGCACTACTTATTATGGTATTTTGCACATGTTAACAATTAATACAGTGGTGGGCAGAGATGTGATCATAAGGATTTGTTTCTTCAGTAAATGACATATAGGTAATCCAAGATGTAAATATGAAATAAGAATACCAGTATACGTTACACCATTCCACAGAAAGTAATTGTAAAGATATATTTGTTTTTGTGGGTTTTTTCAATCTTTGATTGTTTACGGTTGATTATCATGTATGTTCATTTCTTTCAGCTTACTACACTGAATCATCAGCCAAATAATCATCATAAAATAAAAGGACTTGTAAGCATCTAGTTTTATTGTTATTTATAAGCAGTGTGGATTGTATCTCTCACAGCCTTTCCTTAATATGCGTGTGTGTATGTGCGTGTGCTGTGCATGCATGTCTTTGCATGTGTGTATAAGCGTGCATGGCTGCAGCAGGCTGTGGTCATATTCACCTTGCCTCATTTTTAATGTACATAATTATTGTGCAAAGTCAGGTATGTCACATTCACTGACAAGACTATAGTCCTTCCCATGGGGGAATGCCTTCTTTCATACTATGGAATTTACAAGTTATTTTTATTTTGAAGCCGATTGTTTTCTCACTTGCACACAAAAATAGTCTTTATTTTTTTAGTTATTTCCAACACACTTACTTTTCTTCTTACGTCAAACCAAACTGAAATTATTTACAAAAACATTTTTGTATGAAGATGGGATGAAGTATAAATATATTATTTTTTAAATTTAAATTTGCATACTGGACTAGAAATTACTTTGACAGATCTAGGTTTTCAAGGTTGAAGTTTTCAAAGTCTTATTGCTACTTTATATATAGCAATTCAACTGGGAGCAGCTGGAACTAAAACTCCCACTCACCCACTGAAATAGTATTGTGTTAAAATGTATATTAACTTCTGTCTCAGAAATACTGGCTCCAACAATTGTGAATGCACAGTAGTTTTTAGTAGTGACATTGGTGCCTAGGTCATTTGGTTTTCTTTCTTTTCTCTTCATTAGAACAATTAACAGAATGTACCTGCACATTGGTTGGTGACATGCTATTTCAGATACACAATCATACATCTTTGTTTTTGTTATTTTGCTTTTTTGGTTGTAGTATTTGTTTTATGCATCACATTGCCCTGTCTCCCTGTACCTGACACTGCTTGTGTTGTCACAGGTAAACCCAAACAGGAATCGCAGGCGTAATGTCTTTGTTATATATACAGTGAAACCTCTCTCAACATGACACACATGGGACCAAGGAAAAACTCATTTTAAGAGGTATCCGGTTTAGAGAGATTAAGTTCTGTACTGATATTTAAAAAGGGGCCATGAAAAATGTCCGGTTTTGAGGGAATTCCAGTGTACAGAGGGTCCTATTTTCAGGGGTTTCACTGTGTATTACAATGAGTAAAGGTTTGACACACTTCAAGATAAAAATATTTTTAAAATTTCACAAAAAAAGAAAAGAAAAAAAAAAGTATTATATATATTCAGCACTGTAAACACAAATAGTTACATATATTCATTAAACATAGTATTCTGAAGTAAACTACCTTTACTCTTTAATATATATTTAAGCATAGCATTACTCCTGGGATTGTTGTTTGGGGGTACCTGTTGAGTTGATGAAATATATTTATTTTATCAGATGTATATTTGCCACCCATCAAGGTTTTCTAACATGCACATCTTGTGTGAAATAAACAGTTAAAAATAAATAGATGGTGTTCATTGTTAGTTTTGTTTTCATTTGGTTTTCTTTTTGTATGATACCAGCTTTTGTGTTTTTATTATCACTTGCACTGTTTAGAATAATTGTCATAGTCTGATCCGCCGAGATGTGTTAACTTATTCTTTACAATATACCAAGTAATGTTGTCTGACACATTTATATCATATACACAATACATCAGCACTGATTTTAACAAAACTTGGTATTATGAAGTATGCAATTGGACACAATTTTACAAGGATTATTGCTTGCATGGTCTCAATACAAATCATGTACCTGGCTGTTCACCAAAACCCCCAACAATTTGCTAGTGGTAACTTTCAAATGATACGGTCTAAGACAAAGACCATCATATAACTTGCATATATGCACTTGGTACCAGTATATACTCTAATAAAATGCAAATGTATACCAGTTACATGATTTGCTGATAAATTATTATGACTATTATTATGTTCAGATATTAAACTACATGTATTACCCTGTACCTTTTGGCTAATTTCACCTTTAATACCCATTGAATACCCGTTTCTTTGCATATGCATAAAAAACAAAGCCAGACTGCAACAGTTTTGGTATATAATTCTCCATCTAAAATGTAATGCTTAGTGTTGACTCAGTTAGGAAATAGGTCTTTATGTTTATAACACAAAGCTGGAGTGAAAAACGGACTTTATAAATAATTAGCAATTTATGAAAACTGTTGGGCTTTTAGTAGTTGGTTTTGGGGTGGGGGTTTTTTTTGTGTTTTTTTGTGTTTGTTGATGTTGGTTGGGGTTGTGTGGGGGTTTTTTTTTTGGGGGGGGGGGGGGGGGGTTGTTGTTTCTTTTTCTTGCCTGCCTAAAGGAAGTATAAATATTGAACAAATATTAAAGGTCAAATAAATGAAATTCATAGGGTCTATAAAAAATATGCTATAAACACTGAATGAATATAAAAGGTGAAAGAAATGAAATTCAAAAGGTCTATAATGAAAGTTTGTAAGTATTGAATTAGATATTAAAGATAAAATAAGTCTTTAAATATTGAATAGATATAAAAGGTAAAATAAGAGAAATTCATAGGGTCTATAAAGACAACCTATAAATATTGAATTTGATATTAAAGGTAAGATAAGTGAAATTCATAGGGTCTAAAGAAAGTCTTTAAATACTGAACACATGTTAAAGGTAAAGTACCGGTAAGGGAAATTCATAGGGTCTATAAATATTGAATAGATATTAAAGGTAAAATAAGTTAAATTCACAGGGTCTATTAAAAAAAATCCTATAAATATTGAATAAATATAAAAGGTAAAGTAAGTAAAATTCATAGGGTCTATTAAAAAAATCTATAAATATTGAATAAATATTAAAGGTACAGTAATTGAAATTCATAGGGTATATAAAGAAAATCTATAAATATTGAATTGGATATTAAAGGTAAAGTAAGTGAATTTTGTTTACATGTTTGTGTTTTGTCACTGGTTACATGTGTTTAATTGTGTTTTTCTTTCTCTTGCAAGCCTCATCGTTGATGGTGGTAAGTCCTGTCTCGTGTACCTCAGGTTTGTGTGTGTGTATTTTGTCAGCGTGATGCGTGCCTTATCACTGGCTGCATTCTACAACAACCTCACATCTCGCCAAAGGAGTTTTTTCTTCTTCGTCTTTGTTTCCATAGTGATATTTGAATGTTAAAAACTTTGTTACTCCAATTAGGTTATTGAGGCAATGTGATTTTTTAAACATTTGTGATTGCACTTGATATTAAATGATTGTTCATTCCTTTATGTGTCTATGTGGTTCTGACAAAAAGTTGTAAAGCAACATATATATGAAACAGGTGTAATTATTTGTAGATGTCAGCTGTTTGTTGAAATGTGAAAGGTATACAATAAAGGAGGTCTATATAGTCAATATTTTAAATATGTAATCAAAGTGAAGCAAGTATTTTTATTTTGAAGTATACCTGGGCATGTTAAGTATTTAATGCAAATTACTCTTTCCTGTGATAGCGTCTTGGAATCCACAGATAAGCACTGTCAAAATGTATTCAAGATGTGTGTAGGCTTCACTGCCAATTGATTTGTAAATGTGTGCGTCATATAATTTGGATGTTAAAACACCATTTTTTTCATTGTTCCAAACAGGTATTTAGTTCCATTATGGTGTTTCGGTTCAGAAGACTAGCTAGTTAGTAGTCACCAGTTTAAACTACAGCACTACCAAACGAGGTTTATTCAAGATTAACGGAGTAGAGATAACATGTATTGACAGACATAAGTTAAGAGACAAAATGCTTGAATATTTTTAATTCTTTTTGGATTAATAATAAAAAAATATATATACATATTACCAGTGAATACTTTTAAATATCAACTTATCAAGTTATTTTCATTTTATATAAAGGTAAACTTTTAATGTAATTTGCATTACTTATTTTGTTACAAATAAAAAAATACAAACAATTTAAAATAAGAAATTTCCCCAAAAGTTTATTAATAATGTCAGGTGTAATATGATAATACCATATGGCAAATAAATAAGGGAACATTAGGCATTATAGACGGAATTTAATTAACTATTAGTGTCATAATGTCGGGTTTTGGTTAGGGTAATGTTGTGTATAAGATACAAAGATGTAATGGTGAGATTGAATGTCAGTAAAACTTTTATTTCCCTCACACCATGGATGAGGGGTTTGGTTGCAGTCACTCCTTCCTGTTAAGTGTTGGTGTGAACCTTATTTGTTTGATCAGTATGTCATAAACATTCATGTAAGAGCATTAATTTCTTCAGATATGTATACTATATGTGATTTTAAATCCATCGGAGTTGCAGAACTAGTCAAAATGTCTTACTGTGATGTTCTTTGGATATTACTATTATTTGTAAAAAAAAAAAATTGTATAAATGCAGTATACATATCATTTTAAAATCTGTTGTATTTGTAATTTAAAATTTATTTGTGGTAGTTGCATGCCACTATTGTTGTGAAATTATTTTCTCAGGACAGTTACTCTTAAAATTTAAAAATATAGGTACATGTAGTGAAAAACCATTTTAGTGTACACAACCTGTTGCAAATATACCTCACCGATATTAAATAGTTATATTATAATTTGTTTTGTTTATACCTTAAAATACGTAACTACCTGTTTCTTTTGGTAAAAATATAAAGCAGTTAATTGACTTACACCTTAGAAGACCACAAAAAGTGCAAAAGATTCTAAGTTTGATTTTGTCAATTCCTGTCAATCATTTTAACATGTCATAACTTAATTTATTTTATTGATAAGCATAGGAACACTATCAAAAATATCTCTTGGACTACTGGTATTTCTTTTCTTGCTGGTTGTGGCGATAATTTCTTAATTCCTTATTAATCTGTTGAATTTGGGTTTAGTTTTTGTAAAATCCAGCTAAAATAAAACAAATTAATATAAAGTCAGTCTATAGGAAATATTTGTAAAAATGTTATCAATGCAGAAATATCCCTGGCTTGTTAAAGACTTCCAAAAAGATTTCACAAATCTTGAATAAGCCGTTTGAATACATTCAGCCTGTTAAAACATTGAGCACTGTCTTGTCATACATCACCTGCAGATGAACTGCTGCAACTGAAGGCTGGACTGAAGTTTTCATTTGTAACATATTTTCATGCTTATATCCAATTATAGTTCAAGTATGCTGTTGTGGGCACACACCTCAGCTGTCTGGGCTGTCTGTTCAGAACAGTGGATTAGCGGTTTATTTGTATGCAACCAGACAATATACTGCATTATACGTTTTGCTTTAATTTTAAGCAGGACTAAAGAAGGAAGTAACAAATCAGTTTTATAAACCAGAAGGTAGAGAAAACATCTCAAAATTGGAACTCATATATTTAAACTACACAACAATTAGCATAGAAACATAAGCACTGTTGTTTTCTTTAAAGTGTTTTTATAGTCATGTATTTTCAAGTTCACTTAAGTCCAGAACTGATCCATACTTTGCAGCAAAGTAACAGATATAGTTTAACTTAGTCATAATAGCATGGTAGTTAGACATATTCACTAAGCTGTATTTATTTTTAACCTTTTTAAAAATTACTCGGATGGTGTTGTCCATCTGATAAGTTTTTCATTTCTTGAACCATATCTTGGATACTGATGCGTTCTGGACCATCAGACCTCACATAGAGGAACAACTTGGGATGGGTGTTGTGTCACATACGATACCATTACTAGGTCACGGTGGCCTACGTTTTATGGTTTAATGCACATGAAAGTGAATCCTTGTTCTGGGAATATCTTCTTTGTCAATTCATATAGGTTCTAGACACCTGATCTTGTATCACAGATAAACCACTTAATTTATCTAGATTTAGAACATCGTAGAAAATGTCTTGTTCAGCCTTTGAAGAAGCCAAAACAGTTAAATTTATCAGAAGTTGACAATACATTCATAAACTGTTTCTCTGCCAATATAAATGTATTATCATGGTTCCCATACTACAAACTGTTCCCTTTTTAATTTTAATTTTTAAACCTAACCAAACACACAAAAAATAGCTTCATAAATCAGACAGCAATTTCTCCAATAGGTGCAGTATCATCAGTAATTGGTCCAAAGTGAACTGTTAATCAATCCCATTACACAAACCTCAAATAATTATAATCAAGCCATACACCTAACACATTAATAAATGTGTGTTCTTCTCAATCAAACTTCTGATGGGTGTATCATGTACCTGATCGGTACTCTTGTTTTAAATGATTATCTTTTGTTTTAAATAACAACTCTTGTACGGGTATATTTTCACCATGTTTTATCCTGTTGTATGATTCAGAATATATGATGTTTGTGTTACAGTGTCTGTCTTCATTTAACGAAACATGAATGTATTTAATGTTGTTATCTTTTTTATATTTTTATATTTTATACTGTTGACTAGCAACATTTGTGTTTGTAAGTTACTGAAAATTCAAATTAATTATCATGTCTGTCACAGAATATTGTATTAACGACACAAAATATATAATGATAATACATTGTCTACTAAGGAAAAGTATTGATGAACACCAACCGTTTTAGTATTAATATTTATGCACAGCTTTATTTTACAGGCCTATAGCCAGCCTAGAATAGGGGATGGGTTGGGGGTTTTATTTTAAGATACTATACTGCTGTGGGGGTTTTGCATTTTATTTTTAAATATTTCAGCATTTAAACTTAAACTTAAACTTTGACGAACATAACATTTAACTAAATTATTCAGCAATGTTTGAGGTGCAATCTTGTTTTAACAAATATATATGTACAGAATTTAGGTTAATTTTGGTAAAGTCATTTGGTCTGATGGGTGTGAGATGGTCAACCAATCCCCTTGACTCCCCTGCTGGCTGTGGGTCTGTTTTATGTATGTTGCAGTTTTATGTAACACATTAGTCAGTCAGTGATCTCATGGAGGATATCACATGTATACGGAACACAGATCAGTTGTCTGCAGGTTTGTCTTTATGAATGGATGTATAGCCACGTGGAACTATTGGAACCCCTAAATCATCTTGTTTATATGGTTAGATTACTTCCACACCTATTAGGTCAAGGATTGCTTGTTATCAGGATCAGCCAGTCTCGTTTTATACAGCTCTAATGTTCTTCAGGTTTTGGCCAACACAGTGATACATTATATAAGACATAACTGATATTATATTGTTTGTTTGGGGGGGGGGTTATGCTTTTTTTTTTTACTACTATCATCACACTAAAACTATTGGCAATCTAAGCAGCACATTTCTTCATTCTTGATAGCTTTAGACTTTTGTTATCCTTGGGGGCACTCATAACCAGGGAAATAAAAATCATAATTTCATGTATTATCATACTACTGGATGATTTGCCGCTTACAACGCAATGATTTTGTAGGTACTAAATGTGATATCATCACGATTTGGCAAATATGCACAATGACATCACGTAGGTCAAAGTTTACATTTACATGTCTAGAGCTGTCTTATTGTTAAATTTGCAAAACAAATTTATTTTAATATAATTCAGTACAGATTTGTTTTTAAACAGAATAAATAGAACTTTAAAAAACCCCAAAATATACACCCATGAACGTGAATAATAATAATAAATAATTATAGAGCAGTATGTAAAATACATGTATGTAACATGTTTCTAAATGTGTATGAATATCAAAAATAAACTGCTTTCGGAGATAAAAGTTGCTGAGGTAACAAATAGAGTAACAAACTCTATACCAATTATCAAATTTATGTCCCTCATGAAATTATTTTAATTTGTCACTTGTTAAAACTCATAACAAGTTAAAGTTATTTTACTGTGATCATAAATATGATAATGACTGGTAACTTGTTTATTAACGTCCATATATAGCACTGCCTGTATTGCATTTCTTAAACAAATTAAAACACAACAATATTTAGTACTGCGGCTGCAGTTGTATTTTACTTTTGTTCTGACAAAATTAATTTAAAAAATTGAAATAGTGTTTTAAAACTTTCTGAAACGTATGAAAAAGTAGTGTTTTAAAAACTTAAAGTTATTTAAAAAGTAAATTGTTTTAAAACCTTATGCTACAGCACCGTATCAAGTGTTCGCGAAAATTACGTCAGTAACATGGAAGCGCTTTTCTACCTTCCGCAAAATGCGTGTTTTTCCCCCAAGTTACATAAAACCAAGTCTTTTGATACAATCCCAATTTATAAAATTTTTACGTAGCTACACTGGTGACGTCATGAATTAGTCGTCTGGGCCCATATTTTCGAAGCTATCTTAGCCTACGAAATCGTGAAATCATCGTAAGCTATGACGTCACTATGGCGTGCGCTGTAGTGACGTCACAACCTACGACGGTTTTACGATTTCGTAGCGCTAAGATGGCTTCGCACAAAACATCGTAAGTCTATAGTTTTACACGTAAACGTAAATCTACGACTGAAGAGCTATTCACGAAACAACAAAAACGTAAGTTACGTGTGAAGTTGGATGTAAATATAAGAGTGCCTCCGGTTACAACTAACGCTGCACGTAAGTTGTGTACATATAATAAATCAAGCACGATCGCCGTTATTTACGGAAACTGGCAGCATTTCCAATAATTGAAGCAGTTTGCGATGGCGAACGCTCACGGATTTAACATATTTTTATTGGTGATCGAATGGATGTTTTCGACTCGGCCAATTTCTCCTGAGTTATCTTTTCCTTTTTAAGAAATATCCCTCAAGTTCGTACCAAAACGTGGATCCTCACCAATACCAAAATGCCATGGTTCGCCGTTCGCGATGTTATTTTCAGCAGACGACAAACGAAATTGCGTTTTGCGCATTTGTTATTTACCCGGTAGCCATCGTTTCTAATGTGGTTTTTTTTTTTATTTCTCCGATGAGTGTTAAATCGTCGATTTACGTCCAACTAAGTTACGTTTACATTTACGACCGTCTTTGAGAATAAGGTGCTTTTTGCACGTAAACGTAAATCTACGGCAGACGTTACTGCTACTCGTAGACGTAAGTTTGCTGATTTTAATCAAGGTAGGAGAGTGAAAGTTCATCCTGTGACAATTCAAAGAATTTTACACAAAAATAAGATTTTTAGGCGAGTTATTCGAAAAAAAGTGAACAAAAAAAAAGCTACTGTCGTGGTGCCTGGACAGGAGATGGTGAGAAGTTAATAACCAGTGGAGTCAAGTGATATTTAGTGATGAATCTCAGATAGTAATTGGCAAAAACCACCGTGTTTTTGTTTGGTGAGCTGCACATGAAGCATACCGTCCCGAATGCATGTCTGTTATGATCTGGGACTGCATTACATTGCATGGTGTCGGAACTTTATGTATGGTTAATCGAAACATTAATGCTGAAAAGTATCGTGAAATACTCGACAATCATCTCTGGCCTGTTTTATCACGACATTTTATCGATAAACCATATTGTTTTCAGGATGACAATGCACCTTATAGACCTCGATTAATCGAGGCATATAAACGTGAAAATAATATTCGTGGTATGACATGGCCTGCTCAGTCACCAGACTTGAACATAATAGAAAATATTTGGTTAAGAATGAAAAAAATACTGCAAAACAAGGCCCTAACCATAACAACGTCTGAAGAGTTGTTCGCTGCAGTTCTTGACATATGGGAAAATTTGAATTTGGAATATACATTCAAAGTTTATATTTTTCACTTCCACGTCGCATTATGGGTTGCATTCGTAACAAGGGACACTTAACCAAATATTGAGGTATGGTTATTAATTCTACTAGCCGAATTTTGTTTTTAAAATTTACATACTGACCGTGTTTACGTCGGCCATTTTGGATTATTGCGAACACTTTTGATACGGCGCTGTATATAAATTATTTAAAGGTAAAACAGGTAATTGAAAGTAAAAGTCAGATTCTCAGGCCAGTTTTTGTCACTTGTGATACATTTAAAGTGTTGTGATTTTTGTCACTTTAATAGATCTGTTGGCCGCCTCATACAAGCTACGATGACAGGTGAGCGAAAAATGTAGGTATACCATCATGGAAATCTACCTTTGTACTTAAGAAAGGAATGGAGTTTCAGTAAAATTTGTTTATTTATACTTGTTTACAGCATACCAGTCCTGTCAGTTGTTGTTTTACATCGGTAAAAATCTACAGGCTGTGCAGAGAGTTCTGGGGTCGACCCAACCCCGCTCTTGCGATTTTGTTTTGATTTTTACAAATTTATTACTTTTTTTCAATGTATATAATTTTTAGGGGAATAAGACTGGACCCTTCTCCCTTGGAAAACTTTGTTCACCCCAGTCTACACACACACACACACACACACACACACACATACCACATACACGCACGCACGCACGCACGCACGCACGCATATTATGTTCGATGGCTTAACGACGACTCCACCGAGGCCGGTTACACACGCCATAACCCATGCGCACACGCCCGATAATAGATCAACATCACAGGTATGGAACATCGATGATGACAAGTATTGTGAATTAATAGTTTTAAAATTAGAGGCGGATCTAGGAGCCTCAGGCCCCCCCCCCCCCCAATTTTTGTTTGCGATAGTTTATAATTTTATTATATATTAATTTTCATTGTTTTACGATCCCCCTCTACACCTCCCCCAAAGTTCCCTTGGCATTCCACCTCATGTCACCCCCCCCCCCCCCCCCTCCAAATGGATTTCTGGATCCGCCACTAGAAGAACATGTTTATTGCATAAAGTATTACATAACACTAACAGCAAACATATAATGAAAAATACAAATTAAATGTAGTCAGTGACTCGGTAAGTAAGAAGGCTAGATGAAGAAAATACATGAAAGTATAAAGCTGTGAGGAACGGATAAGAAACCAATTATAACAATAACCGGCGTCTCTGCATAGCAAGATGTACATAACCATTTTGCATAGCAAGATGTACATAACCATTTTAGGGGTATCACAAGACATTAGCCTATAAAACTTTTGGATATTTGGCCATCTATTGTAAATCTTATTTAAATTCTGTTGTCTTAATCCCTATGCATTGGGCAAACTAACACAAAGTAATATTCATCTTCTATAACTTTCATATTACATAATGTACAAAATCTCTGATCATAAGGTATATATTGTGTAAAGCCAGCTACCTTGTTTAATACTGCCGTATTCATTTCAAAATCATAAACATAGCCAATCTCGACGTTAGTCCTTCCCATCAGGGAATCATATGCGTACGAGATATGGGGGGGGCCTAAAATTCGGGCAAAAATGATAGATATTCGGGCAAAATGTGCTAACCTGAGACCTTTTTACCATGTATGATGTATTTCCATCATTCTACCCTAAAAATTAGTAAAAATGGGAGACCGTACCGGTTTACGCCTATGCAGGGAACGTCGTTTTCTAAGGGACCGTCCATAATTTTGAACATTTTCACGAGCGTACAAACCGTACGCTTTTGACCACCCCCCTCCCCCCCCCCCCCTCCCCCTAAAAGTGTACATCCCCAAATGAAAACATATTTTATTTCTGAGCGGATTGTTTTTTAAATTGCACACAAAAATAGTGAGGTTTTATTATTATTATTATTATTATTTCCCAAACACTGAACTGTCTTCTTTCGGCAAATTAAACTGAAATTATTTACAAAACAATGTTCATGGATGATGGGAAGGACTATCGATATTAAAATTAAATTAAACATATACTTACCGTAAATATTAAACTCCGATTCAATCTTCTTTGCCGACGAAAGCTGAGAATAAATTGACACAAACTAAAATAAATAATTTGTAACAAAAACTGAAACGCAACAGAAAACTGTAAAAAAAATTCAAATACCTTTGCCAATAAACCTATTTTGACAAATCGTAGATTATGTACTTATGATATCATGTTTCAATTCAGTTACGTCATATACACACCTAATTAGGGATTTTTGAAGCTAAACCCATCATAGACTGTGACGTCATTACAGTATATATTATAAGCTATGACGTCACTATATCACAACTTACGATGGTTTTACGGTTTCGTAGCGCTAAGATTGCTTCAAAAATATGGGCCCTGGACCCATACCTTAGGTCTCACTACACAGTAGACTTCTGGGTGAGAGTTCATACATCACGGTCCACTATAGTTCTTAATTGTGACATGTCTAGGAATTGGGGAAGAATTAAAACAATTTTCATGCGCGTATCCAGGATTTTTTTAATAGAGGGGGCCAAAAACTCGTTTTTGAAAATAGAATTTAAAGGTCCTTGACAGGTGGACGGGATAACTTTGCATTTTTGTGTATTCTATAACATAATGTTTCACCAAAAATAAGCCTGAATCCACGCTTAATTTGTATGTTTTATGGTAAACCTTCAGGCTGGATTTTGCATATTTCTGCTGATAAATATTAAAATTTACCTTTCTGAAGTTTATTTTCTCGTGATTCCAAAATTTGTCAGCTGATATTATTGACAGTTTTGGGTAGTTTCAGCGTCATTTTATCACAAATATTGAAAAATGTTGAATAATACTGACAAAAATATATGATACCATGTGTTACCAAATGAAAACCGGAATTTTACTTAGAAGCATAAAAGTGCTTAAAATTGCTTAAATTTCGCCTTCCTAATTGTGTATGAACATTGTCATCTCTGTAAACGCTGTTCTACAGAAAAGGTGGTTACAGAGGAAAGAGAATATACCCGAAGAGGCAAGTTTTGCAGCTACACTATTACCGAAACATTTATATTAATCTAAGTTAATATCTCAGTTATATTAGAAACGATTTTCTTTTCGTTTTCTTTCTTTCTTTCTTCTTTTTTTTTTTTTTCATTTTATGTGACAATATGTCATAAAATAAATGGTGTTTGTGATAATATGTCATAACATAAAATGATAAAATACATGTTTGCACTTAAGTTACGAAATAAACGCTGTTTGGGAACTTGATGCAGAGTAACCATTCCTGCACCATTAGAACAAATATGGAAGTAGGCCTAATCAGACTTAAATATTCGTGGCATGCGCATTTTTAAAACACCTGTCTTAAATTTAACTGAATTCCCGTAACACACGACATTTGAAGTCAAATGTAACCAATAGTAGCATGCGGTTAACGCTGCTTGCTACATATACACGCAACCTTACAATCGGGGGCGGGACGTAACTCTGTGGTAAAACACTCGCTCGGTCGGTCTGGGATCGATCCCCGTCGGTGGGCTATTTCTCGCTCCAGCAGTGCACCACGACTGGTATATCAAAGTCCGTGGTATGTGTTATCCTGTCTATGGGCTTGTGCATATAAAAGATCCATTGCTGCTAATCGAAAAGAGTAGCCCATGATGTGGCGACAGCGAGTTTTCACTCTCAATATCTTTGTTGTCTTTAACCATATGTCCGACGCCATATAACCTTAAATAAAATGTGTTGAGTGCGTCGTTAAATAAAACATTTCCTTCCTTCCTTACAATCGGCACAATTATACATTGATACATATACTACAACCGTTAGCCCTTAAATCACAACATATGGATGGTATGGGGTAATGTTACGAGCTAGTTTTGGAATATGAAGCTGCCTACCTTAGTTGCCCACAAAACTTATCAAGTTAATTTTAGGGTTATGTTTCAAGTACATAGTGGCCAGAACAGTTATATTAGAACTACCAATTGAAATCAAATTACAGGCAGTTACTGGCTATGTGAAAGAACCAGGGCCGTACCCTCGGGGGGGGGGGGGGGGGTTGCCCCCCTGAGAATCTCACTTTTTTATTTTCCTTTTTTTACTCCAGAAAATAGCATACACATCTCAGGGTTTAATTTGTATAGTGTTTTATTTGTTTATAAAAAGTAGTGTCCCACCTACGATTTTTATCAGGGTACGGCCCTCACACCATTGTTACAAGTCCTGTGACATACCTCACCGATGGCGGGCGTGGTAGTATTCAGTGCTCTATAGCTGGGGACACGTCATATTTGTACCCGGCCAGATATATTTTGGTGGTGTGCTATTTATGGAGAAGTTTGTAGGAATGGCACATTCTCTAGTGAAGGCACAAACCAGTGTTTTACCTTTATTATTATAGGATAGGACACACGCACACATACACATACGCAAACACACATACACACACGCAAACACACACACACACACACACACACACAAACAAGTCCTCGACTGGGAGTAGCATGCCCCCAGCGGCCATTGCCCTTCTCCCCGGTTCCAATGGGCCTGAAAATGTATGAATCAAAATCCGTTGAACCGTTCCAAGGACATTCGTTGGCCAACTCACTTGTAGATTTTATATCTGAAATTACGTCGTATATAGATTTCTGTCAGTCTTAAATATCATTTACAGTGTTATGAAAGTGCACAAACAGTAGACATAATAATTATGATTTTGTCCATGAAGCAATGAACGTAATTAAACGGTATTATAATGTACCATGTTTAATTTACATATACATGTATGTAAAAGAAAAATGTAAACATTTATTAATGTTAATGTGTCGAAGGTGCACATTTCTATTCTAAATACAAGTACATGTACATTATTTTATAGTGGGGTTTTTTCGATGGGATTACTAATGCATTTTAAAACATTTTAACTAATATACTGAAAAAAAGAAAGAAGGGAACACATGTTATAGGAGACCAAATTTAATATACTATAACAGCGTTGTAATGGCTGTATAAATACAGAGATGTACATACATCAATACACAAACACACGCGCATAGTGTGGATTGCCCCTCTTCCCCAATATGGGTTGCCCGCAATGTAAAACCACTTGTATACATCTAATGTAAGATCAGTTTAATTTGTAAACTCGTTAGCAGAAATATAATTATAAAGTTAAATTATGACAAAATTATGGAAGTCCAATAAGATAATGAGTTCACTTAGCACAAACGTTAGATTTTATTTGCATCATGATTCTGTACTTCAAAGTAATTTACATGTGTAAACCTTTAGTGAAAGAATAGTTATATTTGTTTTTGTTTTTTTAATATTTAACTGTAGTCTACAACAGAATTATAATGCTAATCTCAGACTACCAACTGTTACGATGTAGTTGGCCAACTCGCCGATCTCTCGACGTCTACGACTGTCCAGTTGCTAGTCTGGGCGCTCTTAAAACACGATTCTCGTCGTATTATGTGACAACTTCAACGCAACTGTCGCAACTTCGTCGTGACAGTTGATAGTCTGAGTCTGGCATAAGTAGCACTGCAGGTGAAAAATGCAAGTAACCAAAGTGGGCGTGAGACTAGTTAATTAAAACTCGTGACCTGCAAGTTACCAACTTTACCAAAGACTGCTACTGACGACGGATCACTGTTCGAATCACGCGAATAGCTAGGTCAAGCCCAATGAATGCAGGTTTTTGTGGTACTTTTCTGAATGTTGTAATTTGGTGTGTCATAATTATGTGATCAAAACAAATGAAATGTTTATTTGTTGCAGGATGTTAAATCATACATTTTGTATCGTTTCTATGTATCCAAATTTGTTATACGACATAAAAATTTTATTAATTTATTAGTTGCAATATATGGTGGTGTGGTTACGAATAAATTAATTATGTTTACATTTGTTGATTTGTTTGTTTTACATTATAATTATAATATGATTATATTTTAAAATGCCCTTTTCTGATGAGATTGTGGGAGAAGTAGAAAAATAACAAAAATAAGCTACACGGTAGAGGAACTGTGGAAGTTAACGGAGCACTGCGTCCTAGTATATTTATGTAACAATTGTGTTGGTGAATATGCTCGCACAAATTAGTTCGACTGACAACTCACTCGAATTTTGATTGGTGATGTTGAAACCCCCCCTTCCCCAACTACCACTCGCACTGCCCGCGAGCCTTAAACTTTTATTATTTATTCTGCGATCAGGCAGGCAAGGTGGACAGAAGCAAGTATACATTGAGGGAGGGAGAGCTGACTGAGATCGAGGGCACAAAGCACAGTTTCTTGGGGGTGGGGGGGTGGGGGGGGGGGTGCTCCACTAGATGTCCCGAAATGCAATTTCCTGCATTCTACAAGTAAAATTCATCTCTGCCTTAAAGGGACATTCCTGAGTTTGCTGCATTGTAAGATGTTCCCGATTAATAAAATATTTCTACGATTAAATTTACATATTAAATATATTTTCTTGTTTAGAATATCAGTGTCTGTATATTCAATGTGTTTCTGGCTGTCTTAATATTTCTAAGAAGCCCAAACTGGATTTTGCCTTCAAATAATTTCGTACGTATGAAAAAATTATATTTTAGGAAATAAAATGAATACTAACCTAGTACAAATACTAGAACGATCAGAAACACATTTAATATACAGCCACTAATAGTGTATGCAGAAAAATATATTTGATATGCAATTACAATCGTTGACAAGTCTCTGTTAGTCGATAACATTTAAAAAATTGCAGAAAACTCAGGACTGTCCCTTTAAGATTTACTACCAATAATATTTTTGATTTTAAAATTGTACAGCGATGGTTGGTATTCTTAGGTTATTTTACTTTTTATTGTCTTCTGTAGTGGGAATCGCGTACCATTGCCAACGTCCACCCCTAAAACGAGCGTTTATTTGGTCAGTTTTTTAGGCATCGATTAAGATTAGGCTATGTTTGTTGCAACCACCATATTTTACAATGTCCTGGTGAAACCTGTCACAGTTGAGAGCTATACTCGAGGTCATCGCAGTGGAAAGATCATTTATAGAAACAAGTTTTAGTACAATGTTATTAAAGGTACAGTATCCTAGTTACACGTGCAATATTTCGCTATTCTTTTATATTTATTTATCATAAATAACTACAAGTTAACCTATCCCACGCATAATCTTTGCATAAATAAGTGGGGAATGTGGAATTCAAAGTTAAACTAATAAGCCTGCATGCCGCATAAACTAGATTCCTATCTTAATGATGTCGGTTAATCCGCAAACTTTGGCCAGTCGGCTGGTGCCAGCTAGGTGGGGCCACCACAATCATGCTTTGGACAAAGACAGCAAACTTGGCAGCAGCGGGCGTCCTTGAAACATTATTTAATATGTTGGGTTTTTTTCTTCTTTTTCTGGTGGTAAATTAAATTATTTGGTTGTAATTTCCATGGGTATATAGTTGAAGGTATAATGTGTACAGTTCAAAACAACAATTCTGGAGGGAAGTCGCCATTATTCAACTTTGATATTGCACCTAACATGTCACATATATTAATCTTACAAAATATTCACTTTGACAGAGACACAATGACAGACTTAGGAATCGGGGGGGGGGGGGGGGGGGTGTATCTTTTATCTAGAGTAGAAAAAACACCCGTACATTTTCGTCCTCGGGGTTTGGCTCATCAATTAAGCCAATCGATATTTGTCCCGACTCGTTTTAACTTGATATAAACTGTTTCACAATTAGCCCGGAGCGCCTATTTGGTTACAGACGGCCCGATCCATAGTACACCAAGCAAGCGCTTGTAATCTGCTGGGTCCGGAATCATTTTAATATTTATACATCCAGAATAGATTATCCAGTTCGGTTTTGACTGGCCTCGGTGGCGCAGTGGTTAAGCCATCGGACTACAGGCTGGTAGGTACCGGCTCCAACCCAGAGCGAGTTCTTAAGGGCTCAATGGGTAGGTGTAAGGCCACTACACCCTCTTCTCTCTCACCAACCACTAAACAACTAACAACTAGCTCACTGTCATGAACAGACAGCCCAGATAGCTGAGGTGTGTGTGCCCAGGACAGCGTGCTTGAACCTTAATTTGATATAAGCACGAAAATAAGTTGAAATGAAAGTTCGGTTTTATACCTATAATACGAAATTCTTCATTTTCATATAATTATTTCACTCGGCATGTGATACTGATATTAACTGGCAACTCGTTAATTCTACATACTCTGCATTTCCCTGTCATGTATTCATAACGTGCGCTACCCGCACTATTTAACCCTTCAGATACTCAAAAGGTTAACCTATTTCAACCCAACAACGTTTATTAAAAGTCTCGACATTTCAATCCATTCCCCCAAAGACGATAAAGTGACTGTGGCATAATTTCATCTTTGGTAGTAGACGGAGTGTGCACAATAACAAACGCAACAATGTTTAAAGTAACTACCCACTGGTTTTAGTAGTGCGGTGATTTGCATGCAGATACCTGCTCCCAATCAGAACATCTCAACAGGTAGGTGTAAGGCCATTACACCGACTTGTCTCTCACTGACCACTAACAACTGACCACTAACTCACTGCCCTGGACAAACAGCCCAGATAGCTCATAGCCCAGGACAACGTGAAAATAAATTATAACAAGTAAAAAGTGTCCTCGATTTAACATCATTGTAAACTGTTTTCAAATAATAGGTTTTTCAACCACTATCATAAAGACATTACTTTGTTTATAATGTTAGTGTCTGTATATCAAATGCGGTTGTTGTTTGGGATTTTTCATGTGGGGTTGTTTTTGTTTTTTTGGTCATCTTAATATTTCGAGTAGTCCCAACTGGTTTTTACCTCAAAATAATTTTGTACGAACAAATAATGACTGTCCTCCCAAAATACTCGCTGCAGCAGTCGTGATATTGCTAAACATCTCTTTGACTCTGACTCTGCAAAGACATGATTTTAAAAATCAAAATAGTTTTGTTGGTTAGATATAATTACGAAGTAAATTAAAATCTGAGATACTACAGATCAGAAACACAGTCACTCAACAAACATGAAGAACAACAAAACAAAATGTAATTAATTAAAATATGTTACTTGTTTCAAAGGCTCTGTTAATAAAAGTTTATTTTCTTTAACGACACTACTAGAACACATTGGTTTATTAATCATCGGCTATTAATAAGTATTATACTTAACAGTGTTATACTTTAAAACATGTTATTTTGGCTTAAAAAAAGAAAACAGTCGCTTTAAAACTCACTGGGGAGGGTTGTTGTGAATATTGTCCCGACCACATGCAGTTTTCTTCTCTTACTTTGTATATTCTTGACATAATTTACATGTTTACTCTCATAACTACGATGAGAGTGATAACGTCAAAATACGAACACTAAATACCATACCATATCATATGAAAATTCAGCCTGTGCACAGCATCTAACCTCCCCTGTGAAGTCCAGGACAAAAGGGGCGAGGTTAGTTTAAAAAAAAAATGGAATGAGTGAGAGTGGACAGAATTTGGAATAACTTTTATTAACAAGTCAAAAGGCCAAGTCCACAAATAACTTGGCGCCAAAGACGTCTCAGTCGAAAACCATTACAAGTGTCGGATGACGAGAAAGTGATCCAGCCCACCGAAGAGCTAAATAGGGAGGCAACAGGCGAGGTTCCATTATGAGCTGTTACTCGGCAAACTACATATGGTCCTCGTGTACCCCACTTCACACACACACACACACACACACACACACACACACACACACACACTACATTATATTTCATGAACTTGAAACTAATTGGTCACAGGGAAAACAATGGGATGCACTCACTACTCATTTGTCACCAGTGTTTGAGGGACACTACCCTAAAAATATTTGTGCCCTCTAATTTTTGTGCACCAAAATACCCACACATGCGTCAGTGGTATGAATAACAGTGAAATTGCACTATTGCGACCACCGGCGTGAGTTAATTAAAACTGGTCTTAATAGTGTGTGTGTGTGGGGGGGGGGGGGGGGGGGGGGGTCCTTATACCGAATTAAGAATACTCAGAATAATGATTATTGTTAAATATTGATTGTGCATTTTACGTCCCACTCTCCTTCCCGAATGTCGCCAGCAATGTCTCAACCGATATGATAAAATAAATAGGTGATGACGGTGTGTTGGCATTTACACTGAACTGCAGGAATAATCAAGTGTCAAGCGTCTTAATTATTACAAAACAAAATTATTAACAACTGTCTGCATAGCTTAATAACTGGTTTAACGTGTCCATATACCACTAGGGTTTGGAACACGCCTATCCCGAGTCCGGCCTCCGATAGTATCGGGGGTCTGACTCGGGGTCCAACTATCTGGATAAATAACACCCTCCCGATTTCAGGAATCTTTTGATAATGTGTCAAGAGATGGACGTTTACTTAACCTACACCGACTCTTTAGCACGATTTTAAGTACATGTACTCTCCATACGAAGTTACATTAAAATACAGTAACAGATTAACATCCACATTAACTTCCAACAAAGGAGGTAATCTTCGCCCATCCTTTTAAACATTTCCTTAATGATTTCTCATATTCAACTTGAGTGCGTGACCCCGTTCACTTATATAATGAAACTCATTCTCACAATGGGCGAGTGAAGGTTTTGCTTCTCTGTCAGCAGCCGACCTTAGGAAATGATTAAATACTCTTGATGAGTTTTGTTCAACATTGTAACTTACTATACACGTTGGAAAATTAAACCTAATGATTAGAACAAAAAGACACACAAAACCCCAAAATAACAACAGGCACACACACACACACACACACACACACACACACACACACACACACACAATATGACATTCTATTTGGGGATAATGAAGTAGATCGAATAAGAATATACGTAACTTTAAGGCTCTGTACATAGAGTCCTGACAAACAAGCTCTCTTCAAAATCAGATGATGATGATGATGATAACTAGTTTAACGTGCCCATATACCACTAGGGTTTCGAACACGCCCATCCCAAGTCCGACCTCCGATAAGATCGGTGGCCTGACTCGGGATGAAGGGGGGGAGGGGGGTGTTGAAAATGGGCAGAATTTTGAAAATAGCAATTAGTAAAAAAGTTAATAGAATAAAAAATTAAAAAAAAGGTTACAAGCCAAAAATAAAAAGAATTGACTGCTGAATATTTATATAATTTGGAGCATTTTAGAATGACAGTCCAAAATTAAATAAGAGAAAGAAGAAAGGATCGGACTATTTAATAATATTTTTGAAAAAAAGAAGTAATTTCGACATAAAATTTTGAACGCAGATCTAGGGGAGGGTGTTATTTTGCTTTTTGTCAGAAATTAAAAAAAAAATCCCAGCTTAAAAAACTATGGAGCCATAACTAAGATTGGAGCCACGAATCAAAACAGAAAATTGAAATTTAAACCCGGCAACCCCCCTGTGCACCCCCTCTGAAAGTTGGGACCCACAAAATTGAGCAGAAAATGGACTTTCCGCCATAAAACGCAGATTGGAAATCGGAAACTTCCATTTTTTGCTGCGTAATGCAGGTCTGTGACAAAGTTGTGTTCAAATATAGCATCAAGAGTGATGTTTGAAAATCCAAGATGGCGGCCAAAAATGCCCTTTTTAGTATGTTTTTTTTTAATATATCTATTCATAGGCATGTAATACATACAGCATCTTTATATAGGTTTTTTGGGTTACTGAGCACAAATTTGGCATTATAAATGTATTATTTTTCACAGAAATACCCAACCATAACATCTCAAGACATTAATTTCAGGTAAGGATAATTGGTATGTTCATTCTCAGCAGCATCCGATACTTTTTTCAACACCTGTAATTTCTACAGTTGCACGCGTATGTGCAGTTGCAAGTCTATACAAGCGACTTTATGTCTGTAGAGACTTCACAGCGCACACAAAATCTGATAAAGTAACAGAATTTTTGCATGTAACGTTGCTGAGATATACTTTCAAGTTTGTGGCGTAGGTTAGACTAGGCAGATTTTTGTAATCTTTTTTTAGCCTGAAAATGTCACTTGTCTTTGGAATGGAGAGTGAAGTGTCCCTGGTATAGCGAATCTCAAGGTAAAGTCTCTTGTTTTTCTCAGAGTCATCGATTGAGGAGTCGCCCATGTACATGTCAACTTCTTCTACAGCTGTAAAAGGTCCACCATATCGTTTCAGTTCTTGTAGGTCTCTATTTCTTCTTTTATCCACCGACATATTTTCCACCTCTTTAGATGCCATACCGTTCTCTATCAGCTCCCTCTGTTTCTTCTCCCATTCCTGGACTATTTCGGGAATTTTTCCGCCACTAGAAACAGTCCTTCTGTACGCACGATATGAGCCCGTCGAACGCTTTTCAATCAAATCTTCTGCTTTTGCCTTGACTTGGCAGCTAGAGGCACATCTGATTTGCTTGGCTCCACGCCTTTGTAGCTCATAGTTTATAAAACCAACACTGCGTTCGGCAGCAAGGTTATGTACAGGCGCTTTATCCAACTTTTCAGCATCCATCTTGGACAATGCATATTCAGAAGTCCCTTCCCCATCTCCAAATCCAAAGATTTCACCTTTTTGTCTCCTGAAACCGTCGGCTAGCTTTGGTAAAATCATATCTAGTACATCTTTCACTTCGTCTTTCAACTCCATCGTGGTGTTGACTATTGCGTCGCAAACATCTTTGTCGTACTTACACCCTTTGAATCTTTCTTCTGAGACAAACTGGAATGCTTGGGAATCTAAATTCGTCAGCTTTGATGAGTCTGTGGTCAGAAGATTGGTGTAAAGTTGCTTGAAAGCTGGTATCAGTGTAGAGTAAGACGTGTTGCTTGAAGCGGTCAGAGACAAAAAAGGCTCCACTAAGTGTAGGCCAATCAGTGCTCTAACACAGTACAGTACCTTCAAAAAATCCAAATCCACAAAGTACCTGACAATGCAGGCTAACTGGTTTGTGACATGATCGAATTTCTCTAAGAACAACGAAACATCGTCCAGGTGATAGACAACAATAGCACATGTGACTATGAGACTGTTGAATCGCTCATCTTGCAACCGAACAACTTTATTTTGCCTGGGAGCAATAAATGAATCAAACTCATTCGCTTTGTTCCATGCTTTGTGATCGAACGAATGACTGATCAACCGGGTTATACAGTCCAAGGATTGCTCCATCACTGTGGACGTGTTAGTGGTCCCATTGACTAAAAAGCTTGAGTATATTTTATCACGACCAATTTTGTTCTCAATGTCATTCCACAGTTTAGTTATCACTCTACTGAACATGAGAGATGGATGCACGTTACAAAATAGATGTCCTAGGGAGTGCTGCGACTCCAATTTTCTGGCGACCATCTCCTCCACGTTGAAATTATGAGCAGTTTGATCAGTGATTACGAAGTCCATTCTCTCGAAGATTGCTTTTCGGTCCACTCCAC
Organism: Gigantopelta aegis; assembly: GCF_016097555.1. Lineage (NCBI taxonomy): Eukaryota > Metazoa > Mollusca > Gastropoda > Neomphalida > Peltospiridae > Gigantopelta > Gigantopelta aegis. The sequence continues at coordinate 113,880,433 of NC_054702.1, forward strand.
TTGCTGCTTCAAGCATTTCTAGGATAGTGATCTTTAAGTCTGCTACATTTGCTTTGCTTTCACTCGCAATTGATAGGGTTGGTAATGATCTATAGACTCCATTCACTGTCAGTCCCTGTACAGACAAGGATCCCACACCTTGTTTTTTAGACCCATCGTCGCTGTAAGTCACAACAGTTTGTTCATCACTTATCATTATCTCCTTGACGATCTCGTCCAGTGCTAGGGACTCTATACTCTTTCCCACCTCTCTGACATTTTTCAGTTAAGGAAGAGTGTCTAGATCAATATTATCGGACTCGTCATGAAATTTCCATTTTCGTCCAAATATCCTGTTGCCGACGGTCACTAATGCTGCTTCTGACTGACGGTTGGACATGAGATACTGACTTTTCAACTTGTCTGTGGTCTCGTGGACCTCGGGTCTAACTTTGCGCACACTTTCTCTGATATGTTGATACTGCTGTGGAAAATTGTCTGTTTTATCTGGAATATGGCTACATAAAAGTTTGCGTCGTCGCTTTGCAGCACTTCCAAGATCATCAAAACCATCAGAATCATTCCACTGCATTTCGGTATCGCTGTCCATTTGGTCATTTCCTTCAAACTCGCTCTCACTACTCAGCTGTGTTGTCGACTCAGTTTCTATCTTCTGCTTAACTGCCTTTTCTTTCATTCTTTCTAACGATTGTAGATCATAACGCCGCCTTTCCATTGTGTTTTCCCACTTCCGATCGACGAAATGTTCACAGTACATTACACGCTGGTTTCTTTGGTCAGTGAGAAAAGCCCATTCATTCCCCATCATGTTCACACCGTATGCATTCTCCAAACGCTTCCGACTGTCCTGGTCCTCACAAAATATGTCAAACAGTTTGTCACGATTTTCATTGAATTGTCGAACTTTCTCATAATAACTTTCATTCCGACAAATTTTTCTTGTCTGTATCAGATTAGTGAATTCCATATACAGTTTCAGTATGTTAGTTTGAATGTGTCGTGTGCGGATCGTATATATATTACAGTAAATCCAGTGTTCCTGCAGAAGTTCAAACAAAATTAGCGCAGCTTCCTGTTTAGACCTCTGTTTCTTGCCAGCACGATTGGGCCTCATCAGGTACATCATGTTTTCTATAACTGTTTTTCTGGTTGGTAGAACACCATTTGGAAAGTCTGGTGCCTCTATGTAGGTCTCTGTCCCAAGAATGTTTTGTTCCGATGAACGTGTAGGCAGTTTACTGGATGAAGTTGGAGTCGTCCGCTTATTAAACGAATGTGTTGACTTTCCAACAGCAGCTATAGGCATTCGAGAAGTTGCTGAAGATGTTGACTGTTCACTGGCCATGTTGGCACTCCTACATATGTATTATACTGGAATAATCTGTTAGTAGACGAAATTGGGGTTACGTTATGAAAGTGATCATTTATGTATCAAGGTCAGCAAACAACAATACGGGTTGATGAGACATTTCAAAGACATTTCATTCAGCAGTACTTGTTTGAGACAATCAATATACTACACCATACACTCAGTTATGACACAAAACTTACTTGAAACGTTGTTTTAACGCTAAATTCGTACTCAGCGACCCCGAAAACCTATGCAAAGACATATTACAAGGCTACCTATTAACCAAGTTCAACAATCGTGCAGAAAAAGAGCATTTTGGCCGCCATCTTGGATTTCGGCCATCTTGGATTTTACAATTATTTCTTCTGACGTCATATGTCAGCTCAGTTCTTCAAAAACTTGTTTTAAACCACAAAAAAAATGCAAATTCTGTGCCCAATTATGAGTTTTGTGGTAAGAAATTCAATTTTTGACCATTTTTGTGAGGTACCGAATCTTCAGGGGGGGGGGGGGGGGGTGTACAGGGGGGTTTCCGGTGTCAAATTCCAAGAATTCTCTTTGATTCGCCAAAGTTGCCACATGGTCCATAATTTAGACTGGGAATGGCAAAATCAGAGGGGGCGGAACGTAGCTCAGTAGTACATCGCTCGCCTGATGCACGATCGATCTAGGATCGATTCCCGTCGGTAGGCCCATTGGGATATTTCTCGTTCCAACCAGTGCTCCACAACTGGTGTAACAAAGGCCGTGGTATGTACTATCCTGTCTGTGGGATGGTGCATATAAAAGATCCCTTGCTGCTAATCGAAAAGAGTAGCCCATGAAGTGGCGACAGCAGGTTTCCTCTCTCAATATCTGTGTGGTCCTTAACCATATGTCTGACGCCATATATCCGTAAAATAAAATGTGTTGAGTGCGTCGTTTCCTTCCTTCTTCAAAATCAATAGTTTTCTCAGTAGCTCACCTCTTCTAGTCACATACAATACATTATTTGATACCTTTGTAAAACTGTGAAATATTTCAACCAAAAAGTAAAGTTTGTTTTGTTTAACGTCACCACTTGAGCACATTGATTAAGCAATCATCAGCTGTTGGATGTCAAACATTTGGTAATTGTGACTCGTAGTCATCAGAGGAAAGAAAAAGAAAGAAAGAAATGTTTTATTTAACGACGCACTCAACACATTTTATTTACGGTTATATGGCGTCAGACATATGGTTAAGGACCACACAGAGTTTGAGAGGAAACCCGCTGTCGCCACTACATGGACTATTTCCGATTAGCACCAAGGGCTCTTTTATTTGCGCTTCCCACAGGCAGGATAGCACAAACCATGGACTTTGTTGAACCAGTTATGGATCACTGGTCAGTGCAAGTGGTTTACACCTACCCAATGAGCCTTGCGGAGCACTCACTCAGGGTTTGGAGTCGGTATCTGGATTAAAAATCCCATGCCTCGACAGGGATCCGAACCCAGTACCTACCCTACCAGCCTGTAGACCGATGGCCTAACCACGACGCCACCGAGGCCGGTCTCATCAGATGAAGCCCGCTACATTTTTCTAATGCAGCAAGGAATCTTTGATATGCACTTTCCCACAGACAGGAAAGCACATACCACGGCCTTTAACCCGTTGTGGTTGGAACGAGAAAAATCCAATAAGTTGAATGGGTCTATGGAGGTGGTTCGATCCTGCTTCGCAAGCACCTCAGGTGAGCACTCAACCGACTGAGCTGAATCCCGCCCTATTTCAACCATAAAGAAACATGATTATCTCAAGTTGTTCGATCGAATGAAAAGAAGTAAAGTTTGTTTTATTTAACGACGCCACTAGAGCACATTGATTTTTTTATCTTATCATCGGCTATTGGACGTCAAACATATGGTCATTCTGACACTGTTTTTAGAGGAAACCCGCTGTCGTCACATAGGCTACTCTTTTTACAACAGGCAGCAAGGGATCTTTTATTTGCGCTTCCCACAGGCAGGATAGCACAAACCATGGCCTTTGTTGAACCAGTTATGGATCACTGGTCAGTGCAAGTGGTTTACACCTACCCACTGAGCCTTGCGGAGCACTCACTCAGGGTTTGGAGTCGGTATCTGGATTAAAAATCCCATGCCTCGACTGGGATCCGAACCCAGTACCTACCAGCCTGTAGACCGATGGCCTAACCACGACGCCACCGAGGCCGGTCGAATGAAAAAAGAACTAATCGAAAAACTAATTTCAGGTAGAAAACAAATCGATCTATATCGCTTGCATGGAGATTAAGTGCTGGACACATTTGTAAAATTATATGTAGATACCGCCCCCCCCCCCCCCCCCCCCCCCCCCCCCCCCAACAAATCCAGCAAAAGGTTAGACACCAACAAGACAAACTGGAACAAACTGTTTTATCAAATAGGATTGATACTTCTCTACTAAAGCCCATGACTACAAAGGAGTAAATTTGTATATATCGGCAAAACACCAGCGTTACTATCAACAAAAAATATCCGCGTCAATGAAACTACTTGACTATAAATTTATTGACGGCTCTATAAACGTGCAGCTAACCTCAGCAGCTTAAATAATGCAAGCTTCCGACAAGCGGTAACAAAAACACAGCAAGAATATATGCTCACGAAATCGAAACGGAAACTGGTAGATACCAAAACATCCATCAACAAAGGTATGAAAAATCTGCAACTCCTGTGTTGAAGATGAATTTACACTTCTTAAGGCAATCGATTATTACGAATATATATATATATATATATATATATATATATATATATATATATAAAACCCGGCCTATCAGTTCTTTTAAAAATTCGGTAGGATTCATATATATTATAAACGTGATATAGGTACCAAAAGATAGCAAAATACGTATTTCATTACTGTGGCACTTTAACAAAACTTAGAAATATGTTATATCAACATTTACAGCAGTTAAACCCAACATCTACTCTATTAAAAGACACTGAAAAACCATTCATTTTTCTTCTCTGCCCAGCACATCGTGCACCAATCACAGGGTACGATATGCTAAAACAAATATATACGTCTTTTACTTTCAGGTGTCCGACTTCCAACCTACTGACATTGTCACTAATTGAAATGATGTCATATAATCATGTCATATAATGATGCTAGGCAACTAACTGTAACCACTGTAACGTGCCTTGTTCTTTCATTGCTATAATTATTTTTATATTATTGTTCCTGTTTTTGTACGATTCATATACATTGAAAATAAATGATTGATTGATTGCACTCGGCAGTTTGAAGATGGTGACCTACTGATGATGATAAATCAACAAAGAATATAAGCATATGACTGGATCTTGGTTAGGTTCAGTTTTCAAGCGGATATATGCAAATGTAACTTGTTAACTTTATTTTTCATTTCTTGCAACAAATATTACTTGCAAATTAATATATTTAGGTCCTATATTATCCTACGTCGTTCCAGCCAGTGCTCCACAACTGGTGTAACAAAGGCCGTGGTATGTACTATCTTATCTGTGAGATGGTGCATATAAAAGAACCCTTGCTGCTAATCGAAAAGAGTAGCCCATGAAGTGGCGACAGCGGGTTACGTCTCTCAATATATGTGTGGTCCATAACGATATGTCCGACGCCATATAACCGTAAATAAAATGTGTTGAGTGCGTCGTTAAATAAAACATTTACTTCCTTCGATTCGAAATATATGTGTGATACAAACAACAAGTAAGCAGGAACGTACGTGTCCCAGAGCCGGTTTAAGGATCCGCGGGGCCTGTAGCACAAATAACAGCGGATCCCCTATCCCAGAACATATATTTTGCAACCCCCTCGGGGAATGGGGAAAAATTACCTTGTGGAAATAAATGTACACATCACCGCGGGGGCCCCTAAAGGGCGGGGTCGTAGCACGTGCTACATGTGCTACTAGGATAAACCGGCTCTGACGTTTTCTATCACAAATGGTACACACACTGTTGTCGGATTTGAACATGTAGATTGTTAATCGCCGTTTTTATAATAATTTCACATTGTTTAAAACAAGATTACTTGTGTAATACTTCTAAGGATATTAAACTGATTGCCTTTTCGTATCAAGGTTATGTCTCTCGTTATTTAATTCATATATGTGTGTGTGCGCGCGCGCGTGTGTGTATACACACACACACACACACACACACACACACATAATTTTACTAAATATAAAAACAACACACACTCACAAAATCACTCACTCGCACACCTAACCCCCTCACCCGAAAAACAAGGGAGAACAGACAACAAACCTTCTACATGAGTGACCATTAGAGACGATTTATCTTACGAGTTCTTTTAGTCTTCAAAGGAAAGCCGTTATATTTTCCATTAGTGGAAAGGGTCATTGTAATGCACTTTCGCACGGACAGGACATCACATACCGCGGCCTTTGATATACCAATCTTGAGGCGCTTGTTGGTACGGAGAACGAAACCCATGTGTCCGCCAAAGGGGTTAGACCCAACGACCCAGTATACTTTAAGGCGCGAGTACTCTACCGATTGAGTCTAATCCCGCATGTATACTCTCAGATCATAATTAGTCTTAAAGGGACAGACCCTAGTTTCAGCCCATGAAAATGCACACTGCTTTTGGTAATTAATCTGCAAACCTGTAACTCATTTGGATAAAGTTACAACTGAGTGAAACATGAGTCTGTGACTTTGAAATGGAGAAATACCCACTAAAAATAACCTAAAACTCGACTCATAACTGTTACTTATCAGACGCACATGCATTTTTAAAAATATGAGAAATGCATTTTGTGATATTAAAAACACCAGGATGACCAAAAACACTTCGAATGTACGGAAATGGATAATCTAAAGAATAAAATCTAAGTAAAATATGATTTCATTTAACAAAAACGGCTCTAATAGTAAAAATATACTAGTACCTTATTGTTTAAAAACTAGGGTATGTCTCTGTAAAATAATGCAATCGTCTTTTTCAATTAGACGGAATTAAGCTCATTAACTTGAGTACTTAATTACAGTAACTGACCTCGGTGGTGCAGTGGTTAAGCAATCGGACTACAGGCTGGTAGGTACATGGTTCGCAGCCCAGTACCGGCTCCAACCCAGAGCGAGTTGTTACGGATCATATGGGTAGGTGTAAGGCCACTAACCAACTAACAACTAACCCACTGTCCTGGACAGACAGCCCAGATAGCTGAGGTGTGTGCCTAGGACAGCGTGCTTGAACCTTAATTGGATATAAACACGAAAATAAGTTCAAATGAAATAACTGGAGTAGGCTACTTCAATGTTCGTAAAATTTATCGTCGTCAGGACCATTAACTGGGATTTCCCTCGTCTCATCTAGTGCTCTGTAAGTCTGGGAAAGTGCATTTGCTGCTGCTGAAAAACATTTAACTTTATTTTGAAAAAATACGTGTCAAAATGTAACATCTAAATGAACTTATTTAACCTTGTTATTTACGGTGTTTGTTCCTGTTGCAGCCAACTTATGTCGAAATGGTTATCGCTAGTGTTAATTTCAGTAGACGATTTGACTTTGACATCTAGGACATCATAATCATTAAGGAACAGCTAATCATATACGTGTTTTTAAATCGATTCGTAATAAATAAATATATACATGTGTATAGACAACTAAACTAATTTTGACAGTCTTCCACGATATAATCCCCATAAATTATCAATTAATATTTCTAGGAACATGTTCACATGTTCATTATAAAAAAAAAAATTCTTCATGGAATATTATTTTGGGAGAAATCCACAGCACTTCATGCTTTAAAATGTTTATTTATTTATTTATTTTATATTATCATAAGAAAAGGAATTTGGTGGTGTCTTTCGTCTAAGGGACATAACACTTTTTGAAGAACGTTTGTTAATAATTTGTTTCCCCTTGATGCGTCGACAGAGGGCGTTGAGCGACCTGCTTCATTTTGCAACAACAAGGATAGAGTAAATTATTTAGTTTGGCCGAAAAGACCGAGAAATCCAAATATGGATGTATGGGCTTTTGCAGGTATTTTGATGCAATAGTTGAATATATGTTTCCAAAGATTTTTTTGTGTTTTAAATCTACTGATTTTATTCTATATTTGTACAATGTTGAGGCGACTTCACTTGTCCTGTGTTGTTTATTTCTTATTTTTATAGGCCCTCACTTAACATTGACCTCTTTTGACATGTATTTTGCCTTGACTATTTCTTGTTTAGTTTTCACGGTGTCACACGAAGGGGTGAGTAAGTCAGTATATGTTTTCTTTGTTATTTTACCTTAAACGGTGACCTTTTGACTGGAAGATGACAGCATGCTGTGCTGGCCTCCGTCACCTGAACATGATTTGCAAATTAAATTTTTAGTAACCTATTTTATATACATCTAAGGGTTTCACAGAAAGAAAATTGGTTATCCTAGATTAATCAATAATCACACACATGAGGACAAATAGTAAACGCAATAAAATAAATTTTATTAAAGGAGGGGACAATTACAGCATTTGGCCTGGTATGCATATTCAACAATATATAATACACATTATTGCTTAATATCAACAAGTATAATCGTATAGTAATTAACAAAACAGTTAAATATTATATATTATATATAATGGACACAGCCATTTTGGACCATTCCAATAAATTCGCCCTCTGGCGAGCTGGTGATTATGTAATGCCTAACGTGTCACGTCAGGAATTAGTCTTCGAACTGAAGAAACAAAACATACCTAATTTTTGCAGATGCATCGCAATGTTCTGTAATAATAGCCATCCCAGTAAGCCGGCAACAATTATATATTATTTTTCAATACAAAATAAAGCACCATTGTCAAAGTGTTGAAATAAAAGTATTATGTTTTGTACATAAATTTACCCATGTACTGAAATAATAATCGGAGTGTTTTCTTGGTTAATTGGTTTTTTCTTTCTGTAGCCTGTACCTGTGGTTCCTGATTGGCAGATGTATATTTAGACGGTCCCCAGACACTGTGTCTAGACACACTAAAAAGATGTTCCTCTTTTATTAAGATCACAGGGTATTGTGTGATAACCGCACGGACATCCCTCTAATCGTAATGTAAAACTAAAATCGCAAAACTGACTAATTACATAGTCCCAAAGAAAAGAAAATTGTCACTTGGGTATCGTGAGTGGACGTTTTTGCTCGAATGTAGCATACCAATAGGCCTAATAATAAGCATTTTTTTCTTTGGATTTAAAAAAAAGAGAAAAATACTGTAAAGTTCTCCATTTCGTTCTATTAATGCAAATTGAAATATATTTGTTTAAATAGTTTATTCTACTATCAAGTCATTTATATTGTTTTACAAGTCAGGTTGGTGAAAGCGAAGCACCTTGTCGTAAATTAGAGCGTTTGTTTACACTGTGCATAGAGGAGATTGACCGAGCTGACGTCACTTCACCCCAAGCTATACACCGGACGTCACAAAAACGAAACAAAATGGCTGCCCCCAGTTAGCAGGAATAATCATGGTTTTTTATTAACTCTAAAATTACGCGTTTTTCATTTGTTAATGTGTCAGTATGTGTTGGTCGTCCGGGTATGCATCTTTCCAACACATACAGCTCTTGTTTGAGTTGACCCTACCTTTAAAGGGAAATTCCTGAATTTGCTGCAATTTTTAAGATGTTATCGACTAACAAGAGACTTTTTAACGATTGTAATTACATATCAAATATATTTTTCTGCATAAAATATTAGTGGCTGTATATTAAACGTGTTTCTGATCGTTCTATTTGTATTAGTTAGGTTGTAACTGAATCAGATGACATGTCAAGAAATAAAACAATTTTTTTCATTGAAATACAGTGCGAAGTTAACAATATAACATTGATTGAATATGAGAGATGAATTATAATATCTATAAGTCCAAGCACAGATTGAGAATTAAAACTAAAAGTCCTCTACATTGCTCAGTTGTCTTCATATTATTAGGGACGTTTCTTCTCACCAATCAGATGTCTCACTTTTTTACACATCTAGATCTGTGCCTGTATATATATATTGGATATAAATTCTTTACAAGTCCCACGCCCACCACTGGCCCTGTAAATTACTTACTATTACATCATGCGAAACAGTGGCGTAGGAAGGTGCCAAAAAGTGTGTGGGTGGGTGGGGGAGACACCTTTTTTTTTTTTAATCATTTATTATCCCCAGCCAAGTTTGACCATGTCAAGGTTGGGGAGCCTTGATTTCATGGCCTTACAATAGAGTTGCTATATAAGTGAAAATGCATAATATTATAGTAATTTAACATATAAATATATTTCTAGTGTTCCCATATGGTTGGGGATTGGCAAAGAAAGCCAAGATGCTATGATTCATATCTTGGAAAGAGTTGAGAAAAGTAGAAGGAAAGAAAGAAAATACAATAGAATAGAAAGAAATTAATGAATGAATAGATAGATAGATAGATAAATAATGGGGGGGGGGGAGACTTAAAATCTGTGCTACGAAAAGAGACTTATATTTCGAAACGAAAAAACCTGCAATTACAAACGAAAAGACCTGTAATTCGAAACAAGCTATTTATAAGAAGTTTCAGTTAAAAAGATTATTGATTATTGAAAATTTCATTTTCACAATTTTTGCATGAAATAAACCTTTCAATTTCAAATTTGTTTCGCAATATATTTTTAACTCCATTTATATTTAATACTTTTTTCTGTACTTTTATACTATAAATATAATATTTAATATTGATAATTAACCAATTTACTGTGCTGTGTTCATTATTAACCATACCAAACATAACAATATCTCGGTTAAAACATATATCAATTCCAGTTTTAGTCTGTATCCAATGTTTTGTAGCTTCCCAAATTTGGTTAACCTTATTGCAGAAATAGATGTGGTATCGTTTCTGGAGAATTTTGACAGAAGTCACAAGCATTTGAATCAACATAATGTATCATGTGTAAAAATGTATTTGTAGTTAAGATTCAATGCAGTATTCTGTATTGAAACCATGATAACGTTGAATCTTTTACACATCGAAAAGGAATAACATATTATTTTTACCATTGCCTGGTATCGTACATAAATCCTTCGTTCGCATATTTTAATTGTGCTTTGGGGGTTATAGTTTGTGAAGTTATCATATCATAAATATCTTTACAACCTTTTTTGTCTTTTAATAAACAGTTTAAACGGAAAAAACTGATTTTTTAGAATTGTGAACGTGTCATCCCTTATTGTTCCAAGCTTGTTTATAAATGATTTAATAGCACTTGTAAGTGAAGCATATTCTAAGAAGTTTGTATTTATATGATATTTTGTTGCAAACTGTTCGTATGTATAAAAATCCCCTTGTTCATTTAATAAATCATTTATAAATATAATACCGTCATCTATATGAATTTTGTATATAAATGGTTTGTTACCTATACATATTTTGCTATTATACCAAATATTAATGCTTAAAATATCCTCAACATTTTGTGGTTTTTGATATTTGTGTATCTCTAACCAACTGAACAAGGTGTCTCTCCAAAACGTATTTCAGACATGTTCAATATTTCGCATTAGGAAATAATCGCCTTGTATAATCAAGTCTTTTAAAGATATGTTTGTAACCGATTTAAACAAAGTTATCCACTTTGAGTTATTTAAAAACATTCTTCGAATCCACGTGCATTTTAAGGCTGTTATAAAATTTGATATGTTTATCATTTTAATACCACCTGTTTTGAAATTTTGTATTATTAGATTTCGTTTCAGTTTTTCACTATTGCTCTGCCAGATAAATAAAAAAAATAATGTATTGACATTTTTTATCAATTTGTCATTTGGATTTGGTAGCGCTATTAACAGATGGGTTAGCTTTGGCATTATTAAAGTTTTCAGTACTGTTATTCTTCCTAAAACTGTTAATCTTCTAACAAACCATAACCTCATTAATTTTTGCATTTCTATTATTTTAGAATCATAGTTCAGTGCAATTATTTGTTCCATGTTAACTGCGAAGTTGATACTGAGCAAATTAAATTGTGTTGCGCCCCATTCTAACTTCCACCGCATACGATGGAACACATCCTTAGAAAACTTTTTCTTTCCGATCCATATAGCTTTTGATTTAGAAAAATTTATTTTTAGGCCTAATATATATGCATAATAATCTAAAACCTTCAATGTATTGTACAGAGACTCGGGAGAACCATCAAGAATGAAACTTGTGTCATCTGCATATTGCGAAATTAAATATTCTTCGACATCAATACTGATTCCCTTAATATTGCTAAAGTTTCTTATTATAATTGCAAGTACTTCAGCACACAGAATAAATATATAAGGAGACGGAGGATCTCCTTGTCTACAACCCCTTTCTAATTTGAAAGCTTCAGATAAAAATCCATTCTGTATTACACTAGATAAAGAATTATTGTAAAACGTTTTTATCCAGTTTTTAATGGATGTTTTAAAGTTAAATATATCTATTTGGGGGGGGGGGGGTGCGACACACTTACATTTCACACTATTATAAAGCAAATATAAAGCAAAATATCTTAAAAGTTGCCCCTCCCGCTTCCTACTCCAGTGCGAAACTAAAACATTCAACTACTGTGTACCTGCTAATTAGGTTATGAATATTGCAACACAGTGGATAACTGACAAAATAGTTTAAAATAAAAATTTTTTTTAACTCATATGATCTGTTATTCATTGTGATCCGTTATGAATAAACTGACAGTACTATGGCACTGTACATGAAATGTAGTGTAATTATGTATAGAACTATAATAATTGTTTCAATCAAAACATTCATTTAATGCTAGATAATAAATCGAACACCGTATTGGCAATTTCCATAATGGCATTTCTATCAGAACACGTTTTACGAAAACGTGCAACAATTGCCGATCGATTCATAATTATTGTTTTGCTGAGAATGGTCAACTTCGCAGTTCTTTCATTAAAGGATTGTATTGGGGGAAAAAATCATCCATAAACTGTGTGAATCGGCAAAGCCGTTCTCACATAAGTTTTCTGATGATTTTTTTTGTTCATACCCAGATGAATATCAAAGAAATAACAGACTATACTTATAATTGAATTTGAATCATACAGGCTAATAATAACACTAAAATGTCATACTTTATTTAGAATTATTTTGTATCCCTAAATATTAGAGACGTTTCACGCACACAGTTAGTATGATGACTACATATAGGAGCTATGACGTCATTATTTTCTGCCCTTTTGTGACATTTTCCTCTGAAATGCTAACTGTACACGTCTCATTTTCACGGATATCGAACTTGCTACACATAAGTAAAAAAACGGACAGACAGTTCCTAAAAAAGAGCATAGTTATGTCAAGTATTTAATATTTCGAAAACCTCAGATCGTGAAACTTGTTAATTTAAGGTCTGTTTATTCTCTTGGTGTGAATATTTAATATATGTTTGTTTGTTTTGATAGCCAAATTTGCCGTTCAACTTGGAACACTAACCCTGTACTCGTGTCAACTTGATGGCATGCATGAAGTTGTTCTTGTTACTTTATAAATGGAAGATTTATTTATTTAGTTTTATTTTATTTTTTGTTAGCATGCTTGAACATTTTCATTCCCCATTCTATCCTGTGTTGTGTATATAATTGGGGGGGGGGGGGGGGCATTTGTGTGTATGTGTGTGTGTTTTCATTTCCATAAATAAAATCCAGCACTTTAAAATACCATTCTCTACAATTAAAGGTCTAGTGAACAAACAAAATATGTATTTTGTAAATACAATCATTGTTACAGGGACGTAACTTGATATGGAATGAAGCAGCTCACTGGATGCCGTCATTTAAGTTGCGCCCTCTAATATACGTAACTGTTAATGTGATCGAAATCTCTTACACTAACTGTATAAACAGTTACGGATACGTCATCATATGTTTAACTAAATGTAGTCATAATGTTAACTGTGTGATCGAAACATCTAAAATAACGCTCAATAAGACAACTGGCCCATATGAAATGACATCATCACATATGATTTTCCTTGATGACGTAATTTTTACATTCATCGAAAAATTAACATACTCCCGTTACTACGCCTGGACCATTGGCATGACGTTACGTTGTAATGAATGTAACAGAAATTTTATTATTGTGATGTGACATTGGTAAATTAAACTACCATTCTTTGAAAATGTGTGAGGAATCTGGTTATGTTCCATATTCAAGATGATTGTATTTTGGCGGAAGACTGCATCGATTACAAAATCTGTAACTCATGCATTCTCAGTTTAGTCAGGATGCGGTAATAGTTCAAAAAACAAATTTGCATTGTATACTATACACAAATGTGATATGATGGGGACCAGTCAAGTTATATGTGATACAATTGTTTTCTGAACAAGCCTCTGTTTCTGCTGTTTGAAATAGGTCAGCATAGATCCACAAAACATTAGATTTGTGCTAAATAAATTTTAAAATTCCAAGTGGTCCGACGGACCGTGTTTGCAGCTTCAGATAGTCCTGTTAATTTTCAGGTAGTCTCAGACTACCGGACTACCGTTAAGATCGAACCCTGCAGGTATATATTTGGTACATGTAGGTAGCCAGACATGGCAATTAATTACTGCCGTCTATACTACATACCAGTATTAACATCACAGGGTATTGTAAAATAACCTGCCACCCCTAAAATGGTAAAGAACATTATCAGCCGTCATAATTCTGTAAAACTCTTGATTAAGCAGGGCATAAAATTTGGCACAAACAATTTTGTCATTTGTCTGTCACTTACACAAAACCAATATCAACAAACAACAGATTGTCCGTGCAAAGCTGTAGTCGTTCGTCAGAAGAAAAAAATCACTCTTTTTGGAAAAAAATAAGGCTTTTATCAAATCGTTTGCTCTTTACTATGAATAGCATTTTACAGAATTTCTAATTTCCAACGAATCGAAACTCAAGTTAATTAAATTTTTGTATTTATGATAGGAGAAAAGCTATGAAAATCGCTCATCATAGGTTCTCGTTTGAATATCGTTGCCCATTAACCGTTTCATTTGTATCTGAACTACTGAAGAAAATCGCTTGTGTGAACACTAAAACCACACGAACAACATATTGGTTGTCTGAAAAATTCTAATTTTATGCCCTGATTAGGTAGACTTTCCTATGTAAAATCACAGAACTCACAAATCACGTAGTCCCCCAAAAAAGTAAATTGTCACTTTGTCGTTTTTGCTCCAACGTAGCATACCAATAGGCTGGAGCAATAGGCTACGTAATTTGAAAGTTTTGTTTAATAAATATTTATCCCAGATCATATAGCAGTGTTGGGGTTGGGATCCCCAAATCACTGCTTTACATATATATCCACGTTCTAAGCAGCAACAAAATATGTTAAAAATAAATAAATTAATAGAAACTGATTGAGACTAAAGTTCAACACATGCATACAGTTGGACGTGGACAGTATCTATAATATAACTATATAGTTTTATGATCCGAGATTTAATTGAGAACAGAGAAAATAGTGAATAAGAGGGAAGAAAATACCATGTCTTTTTAATATTAGTTCGTATTGAAAACACCATAATCATAATTGCATTGTTAATGTCCTACATACAGTACTAATATAATTTAGCACCCATACATTATTATAAGAAAGTAAATATTCAAACAGTAACATGCACATAAGTAATTAAATTATTCACTCATCCAGGCATGTTTAATCCCTTGCTCCCCATGTTAAAAACTAAATTGAGTGGTCCCCCCTGTCTACTGTCTGTATTTACCATCTACAATACTAGCCAAGTAGTATAACATGATCATGTGACAATTATAGGAATATGTTGGAGTTTGTTTTTTGGGGTTTTTCATAATTATTTATTTATTATTATTATTATTATTATTATTATTATTATTTTTTATTTTTTATTTTTATTTTTTTTATATACAAGTTTTATTGCCAGCCCCTTGTTTACAATTAGAACAACACATGCCAAGGGTAAAACATGGGTTGTGTACATAAAACATGGGTTGTGTACATAAAAATAATAAAACAACATAATATAATACTTTAAGGTACTGGCTTGCAAACCCCACCTCACCCCACCCCCACCCCCTCTCCCTCCCCCCTCTCTCTCTCTCTCTCTCTCTCTCTCTCTCTCTCTCTCTCTCTCTCTCTCACACACACTACATATCTAATCAATGTAGCTATCCATTTATCTTTCTCTCATGCAAAAAAAACAACAACACACTTTCATCCTTTTTCATTCTATGAACGATGTACATAAATATTTAAAATACGCACATGATAGATATATATATATATATATATATATATATACACACACACACATACATACATATACATATGTATCTACATTATTAATGCGTGGACCGCTGGGAACAAGATGATGCACAAGGAAAGTTAAAAAAATTAGGTCTGTTCAAAGAGAGAATAATACACTGACCACTTGGTGAAGAATTTATTAAGATTGTTCTTATTAAGATAAATACACTTTTCTACTTTATATCTTTGTTTAGCTTCGTTTTGGAAGTGTATAATATTTAATTGGACCCTTTGCACTTTACATTTATATATAAAATATTTAGCTAGTAATAGCAGGTCAAAAACATTATCTGTTTTAATATTATCTTTACATCCAAATATCACTAGCTCAAGAGAAAGCTTTAAATTACATATATGCTTACATGAGTTTGATAACCAATTTAAATAATCATTCCAAAAGTTCTGAACAATTTTACATTCCCAAAATAAATGTACTATAGATTCTTTTCCTTCATGACAAAACGTACACGTTTCACTGTCAAGTAATTTTAATTTATATGCGAAACTATTAGTAGTTTTATTTCTTGTGTGGTTACAAATGGTTTTAAATAAATAGTGTGCCAATTAACTTCTGAAATAAAATAATTTTGCCATTTTGATATTGCAGAATTTGGCTTTTCAGAAGTTACAAGTGTAATAATAATATTGTTTCGAGCCATTTCTGATAGAACAAAGTTTTCGTTGAACAGGAGAATCATCTAAAGGAATATTTGTTTCTATTATATTAAGTTTCGTCTTCCTAAGGTAAGCCTTAAGTGAGTTAATAACTCCTTGATGGGTGTACACTACCAAATCAAATCCCATAGACGACAATAGTAACATATACGGCTAAAACTCCTACCTGCAACGTATCAACCGACATAAACGCCACGGATATAAATACTACCACCCCTTACACTTAAAGTGAATCAGAAAAAAATGGGGGTCAAGCTGCTCGTTTCTGAGATAACGGGTAGCGTCTATGACTACCCTAGTTTCGCACAAAATTTTAGTACTTTTTTTTACAGGTAACCCATACATGTTTCAAGCACAAGGCTACTTGACACATTGGTACTAGATGAAATAAAATTGCACATTTATTTTACCCAGATGAAACTATTATTTTTTACAACCAACACACTCACATTTATAACCAATCACAGGACTTGTGGTGTTCACTTCTCTATCAAAAGTTCGGTGCACCTCGAACTTTGACCCAGCCGGAAGTTATTTGGTATTGTACTACCTATACTGATAACATACATTTTTCAAAAAATGTCCAGCTATGTGTCTTTATGACAACCAGGATCTGGTGTATTCTGACATAAACTGCGAACCTCACTGAAACTGTTGTTTCTACAGTGCAACCTAATATAATGTACCCCTCAAAAAGCATATATATTGCATATAGTTTTGTACAAATGCAATATGTCATATTAAACAACAAAATGTTTTAAAATAAAACTCCTGAAGATATTTACTTTCAGTTCGGTGTGTGTACTCAGTTATATATGTAGAGACAACAAAGATAGTCAGAGTACCTCTACCCCTTTAAAGAATTCCATTAAAACACATGCACTTGATTGACCCCTAGATTATGAAGACCTTAACAGGCACATCAAAGAAATATCAGTATTAAAAAAATACACTGTCTGAGGAAGGAAACACAAACATGACTGTACCTGTATGAAGTAATGACTTAATGTCCTGAACATTAGTGTTGGGAGGAAATCCTGTATGCTGGGTGTGGGTGTCTTTAAGTTACCAGGTGTGGGAATTTCAAATCCATCGGCCATGCTGATTTTCATAATGAACCATCAAAACCAATGGCAGCCACCAATATTCCTGACTATATTTTATTTATAGCCTACTGTAGTTGGAGGTTTTAATAGTTGTGATATCTGGAATAATCATGCAGCTTTAACACATTTATTTTTGATTAATTACCGAAAAAAAAACTATTTTTAAATGACAAAATTACCCGAACATCTATTTTCTTGCATTATTTTCTAATCCGGATGAATACAATATGTACATTAGATGTATTCCTACAATCTGTAATCCAGCATTTTATTTAGCTAGTAACATTAGGTAATACAGCTTTAACAATAAAATAAATTATCAACTTAATCCAAGGCAGATAATCAAATCTGAAAAAATTGGTTCTGAATCTAGTATAAACTCAAAATGCTTTTCATGAGAGCTAACTAAGTGATTATTAAAAAACAAAAATGATCTGGAGATCTAAGTATATGTTTAACAACCTTATTGTTATGTACAAATAAGAACAGAAGGCACAATAGTGACAACAAATTTAATTATGTTTTTGGTAAAGTTTTTCTTAAAATTTACTTAAAATTTTGCATAAAACTACAAATTTGTCTAAAATATAACTTAGCACCCTATAAATATGTCAAAATGACAATAAAAATCAACTTCTTTACAAATTAGAGTTTTCAGAATTTCATACATAAAAAAATTAACAATGTTAATGGAAACTAAAAGACATTAACCCACTATTGGCACATGCTATTTTTAATATAAAAATAAATTGCTATTAAAATCTTAGTTCAGGTTGCCTATATATAATACCATATTTAAGAGCAGTTGTATATGGCAAGTCAAATACCATGTAAAAAGAAATTATTGAAATCTTTACAGTATGAATTATAGGCCAAAACCAACTTTTCTTCAGTGCTAACTTTGATTCAAACTCCATTCAGAGCCATGTACAGAGATTATTGTCAAGGTCAAGGTCATTGTGAACTTGCATGATCGAGTGATGGCTAATTAATCAACCAGTATAGTTTAATTAAATAAAATGACAAAATCATAATATTTTTTATTATGCACTGAATATGTGCTATAGGGTGTACACTACCAAATCAAATCCCATAGACGACAATAGTAACATATACGGCTAAAACTCCTACCTGCAACGTATCAACCGACATAAACGCCACGGATATAAATACTACCACCCCTTACACTTAAAGTGAATCAGAAAAAAATGGGGGTCAAGCTGCTCGTTTCTGAGATAACGGGTAGCGTCTATGACTACCCTAGTTTCGCACAAAATTTTAGTACTTTTTTTTACAGGTACCCCATACATGTTTCAAGCACAAGGCTACTTGACACATTGGTACTAGATGAAATAAAATTGCACATTTATTTTACCCAGATGAAACTATTATTTTTTACAACCAACACACTCACATTTATAACCAATCACAGGACTTGTGGTGTTCACTTCTCTATCAAAAGTTCGGTGCACCTCGAACTTTGACCCAGCCGGAAGTTATTTGGTATTGTACTACCTGATACTCTAAAAAAGATGCATTTAATTTGTATAAATTATTAAATGTGGTTAAAGTTAAAAAGTTGCCGTACTCATCAACAAGATCACAGATTTGAGATACACCTTTCCCAAGCCATTTCTTTTTTAAAAAAGATTTGCTGTTAATTTTTATATTGGAATTATAAACAATTGGCTCTGATAAAAAGTCTTCAAAAGATGAAACATTAATTAATAACGAGAAGTCACGGAATGCAATGATACAGTCTTTCCCAAATAGATTTTTTTACATGTTTTAAGCACAATTGGGGGAAATCATTACCAAATAGAGGTATGTTACGGAGTTGTGGAAAACATGCAAAAAGAATAGGTTTCCATTTTGGATCTTTGGTTTCCAATTTTCGTAGCCATGTAATTTTCAAGGCTTTAGCTTTATGTCTATCATTCCGAGACCTCCCTCATTAATAGGTTTACACAAAGTTATTATTTTTATCCTGTCTGGCTTTTGATTCCATACAAATTTAAATAACATCGTGTGCAATTCTTTCTGAAATGTTTCCGATGGATTTGGTAATGTTAGAAGTAGATAACTAAGCTTAGATATTAACAGAGATATTATTATAGCTATTCTTCCAAGTGGTGTTAACAACCTTCTCATCCATGTATTTATAATTTGTTTAATTTCAAATAGTTTAGAATTATAATTAAGTTTGGTCATTTCATTCAAGTCGGTACTAAAAATAATTCCAAGTGCTTTAAATGAAGGAGGATTCCATTTTATATTATGATTTTGTAAATATTGTATTGGACTATTCCTAAGAGAGCCAATACAGATTACCTCTGATTTATCATAATTAATATTGAGTCCTAATAATTCGGAAAAAATATTCAAGGTATTTATTGCTTCTTCAAAGGACGTTCTACTACCATCAAGTATAAAATCAGTATCATCGGCATACTGTGAAATTAGGTATTCTTTATTGTTTATTGAGATGCCTTTAATTTTTGTCATAAAATTCATGGTATGTTTTTTCAATAGGTAAAGTCGATAATGAGCCTGGTAGGGGCATGTATTGCTTGTTTGTTATTTGAGTAGACGTGATAGAAATGAGTACAGTTTATTTCAGCAATATAAAAATTCCACCAAGTGTATTCTTGCACTAAACACATCAAGGAGAGGGACGTAGCCCATGGGTACAATCTGGGAATGATCCCTGTCAGTGGACCAATTAGGCTATTTCTCATTCCAGCTAGTGCATCAAGACTGGTATATCAAACACCATGGTATGTGCTATACTGTCTATGGGGTGGTGCACATAAAACATCCTTTGCTACTAATGGAACAAATTTAGTTCCTTTCTGACTGTAGGAATTTTTGTCATCCAATAGCCGATGATTAATACATGAATGTGATCTAGACTGGTGGTGTTAAACAAAACAAAGTAACTTTTTAACTTTGAACACATGAAAGTCTCAAGCTCATTATTGCTATAATCACTAAGCATATTGAATCGGCTCTCTGTACTTTACCGTCTATAATACACAGTATTTGACACCCTACATGTATTTACTTGTCAACAGATGCAGTTGCATGCATTATGCAGCATATTAAACTAATGAATTATGTATATCTACATTAAACATGTAATAAATCCTTTTGAGGTGACAAGACACTTACATTTATGTGTTCATGTTTTTATTTGCTAGTAACCCTATTTTTGTCTTGTTTTTACAAACTAAAAAGCCAAGACATTTATTTTTTGGAAGGTGGTGGCTGTTGCGGCACAGAATGATTAAATGTTTCATTTAGTTCAACTTTAATATTTTGTGTTTAGCTGCATTTCTTACCAACTATAAGTCCTACATCAATGAAACTTGATTTATATAAATGTTTATCACAATGCATATGAAAAATAATTTAATAAAGAATTCAAATACTTTTGCATTTTCTCATTATTATTTTTTTTATTGTGTAACTTAGTCCTACATTAGCAGGGCTTAAACTTAATGACAGCATCGACAACATTGAGATATAAAAGGTAGAGAGCATCGATAAAGCTCCTCAACAAATGCTAAATTATATACCCTGGTATACATTATCTGCCCATATTAAAACTTTTGCTCATTTGAAATATGACTATATACAGCAAAATAACCTTTCAATTATTTTTATTTGCTGCAAAAGTCTTTTAAAAACAAATTGCCATCTGTGGGCTGTTTCACCTGTGGCAATTCTTTTTAAAATTGCTGTGGGAGGCAAATTCTTAAGTTTGAGCCCTGCATCAAGGAAGCTTGATTCATAGTTGCATCTTTTTTTCTTTTTTTTTTAAATATTTATTTTCCCCAGTCCATTCTGACTATGTCAAGGTTGGGGAGCCTTGAATTCATGGCCTTACATCAAAGTAATATAATTTATATACAAGTACATATATCTAATTTGTTGTATAGTAATGTTATATAGTCATATATAACAATTTGATACATAAATGCATTTGTAATGTTTCTGTATAAATTAAAGATTGGTAAAAAACAAAACAAATTGCTGTGACGCAATGGAAAGGACTGGGAAATATAGGAGAAGAAGAAAGAAGATATAATGGTTAAAACACATAATAATAAATTGATAGATAAATAAATAACAAAACAAAACAAAACAAAAACAAAAATAAACAAATAAAATAAATAAATACATGGGGTGGGGGGTGGGGGGGCTAAATCTATACTCGCGAGAAACAAAAAAGACCTGGAATTCAAAACGAGCTATTGTTAGGAAACACGCTTCAGTCATGGAAGCATCTTAGATGATCTATAAATGTTCATGTATGTTTTAAAAAAATTTTAAAGTTTAATTGAATTAAAAAATTAAAAAATGTATTAATATGGAGATGTGTGCAGATGAACATCTGTTTATGCAACTATTAGTGCATGACACCAAATAAGTCTATAGTACTAGGCAAGACATTTCCACAAATTTCTTTTTTATATTTTTCACCACATACATGATTCTCGACTGAGTGGCTTATTCAATGTATCTCTACAAGTACACAGTGTTCAGATTGCCTCTGAGCTATTGGATATCTGATATTGTGACTTTTTGGACCAAGTGTCCATATTAACATATGTGTAGTTATAGACTGAATATGATACAAAAGGTTTCTTTTCTTTATTTAACTGGATAATGTCAGCTTATCTACACATGTATTGGAGAGAACACTTTGTGATATTTCTGGTATACACATATGATGCACATAAATATAAAGACGTCTAATTCGCTATATCAGCTAAACCAGACGTTCAAATTAAAATGGGTTTAACCGGTTGCTGTCTATCAAATAATTATTTGTGCCTTCAAACCAAAGTGTCTTAAATTAATTTTGTTTGGAACAAACATTTAAATAGAGAATAATACATGAGTGGTAATTAGATAACATTTATTTTAAAACAAGTTGTTTTAAAATGTATCTAATGAGCAAAAGCGAGTTTGATACATTTTTAAACGAGTTGTAAAATAAATGGTATCTAACAGACACAAATGTATTATTCTATTTCTTACATATCCTCAAAAACCAGGTATTAAGCAAATTGTAACATCTTTTTTAACTTTTACTTTAATCAGTTTTTATCCTGCTGTTTTTTTCATTGGATGTATGGCATTGGTAACCTGGTCATCACCTAGGAGCAGCCAGTCATATGTCTTGAAATTGTTAACACACGTACATGTGTAAACAAGTATGTGTTATCAAAAATAATGATTAATGTTCTCACCAGCATAAATGTATCCAACTTGCTTTTGCATTTTAAATATGTTTTAAAACAATAGCAAGATAAATGGTAATGGCAACTGATATTAATATAATATATCACCCTTGGGAGGTACAGATTATGCAGCAATTCCATTGAAGGGACAAAATATGTTTTGTGGGGCGTAGATTTACATTTTTTTCTGTGGATTGGAAAATTGTTTTATAGTAGCTACCATAAACCTGATTTATTCTTTAATTTGCCAATGTATTTACAATAACAAAACATTTATAAACATTAAGGTTTGCATATTCTTGACCCATTTATAAACACATCACTGCACATGCATACCAGTCTGAAACATGGAAAGCAGGTCGTTATCAGCACGGTGCCCACAGGCAACATGACACAGTTAATCTTGGGCATTAAATGTTGTATACACTGGGGATTTTTTTTTTTTTTAAACGTAACTTTTGTTTGTATTTAAGTAGAGTATTAAAACTGAAAAAATAATCCACAAGTAATATTAGTACTAGTATATATTGTTTCACCAATTATTTAAGTGTATTTAAAATAAATACATCAGATTTTAGTTTTACATGATTCTTGATAAACACACGCTCATATTAAGATAATTTAACAATAAAACAACAACAATATAGGGCTCTAGCTTAAGACTTGGTCACTGATAATTTTAAAAAGTTACTTTTGCAGCAAATAAATATGACTGAAAGGTTATTGTACTGTATGTAGTAATATTTCAAATGCAGATATTACAAGGGTCAATAAAACTCACAGAATTTTTTTTCTTTTCTGTCAATGTTATTACCCCCTCTAAATTTACATAATATTTATGTGTGTCATATGGTTTTGACAAGTGATGAACCACACTCGCGATCTGGACCATGTTATATTTGCAGCTGAACTGCAAGACTGGTCTATGTTCATCCAGTTGCTTTTCATTGAATGCTTGCACATTATTTTCACTGGTTCCCGATGTGGTCATCTGGTCTAGTATGTAGCATAAACCTCAGTCTAGTAAGTGTTTGCGACAAACGGCTGACTGAACTTACCTTTGAACGTAGGACTGGTTTCCACTGGGGTAAATTCAGTCAACCTTTTATCGGTAATGCTTGCTATCCTACACTGGCTTTTACATTATACATTAAAACAAATGACCACTTTAGGAATTGATCAAAATAGTTTTTAAACATTTAGAGAAAAATGGCTGGGTTTTTTTGTAAAATTCATCAAGTGCAAATATATAACAGTCCGTAACTGACCATAGAACAGAAGTTGTCATTGTACATATTATATTGTATAAACATTTTGCCATTTGTTTGAAATTTTATTCAGTGGCACAAAAGTTCCATCGGTGACAGTTTAACCTATAGCAATTTATTTCTCAATGACGTCAAGTGCCATCATTAAGTTCAAGCCCTGTATTTAATTATAACACTAATGCTTCAACCATTCTAATGTTTCGAAGTATGTTACATCCTTCATACTAAAAAGATTGCAGCTTCAACTTCTTTGCTCACCCATAAACGTATCATTGATATTGTGATGTGTGTACACCAGTGAACTAGTGACCTGGTGTTTTAAAATATTGTTTATAGTAACTATATAATAAAAACAATGGACGACTAGAATATTTGTTTGGCCACAAGGTGTATTTTTACGTTCTTCTATGACCATTTTGACTTTCTTCTTTTTCCTTAATCTGTTTTGACTTATTTTCATTGGTTGAGGCCATGTGTTGAATTGCAAGAGCTGCTGATGTATTACATGGTGTCTATTAATAACATAAATGTGGACACTTACAGTTGATGGCCAGTTTATCTTCTCAACACTATACTAATAAATAGTCCAACCCTGTTCATTGATCCATGCATGGGTGACCACAAGTTTGATGTCCTGCAGGCCAAATATAATCATAATAATGTGTCTTCTGTTGCCTTTTATTCCTATTTGTCATTTATTCGGCTGTGGAAAGCATTTTGAATATTTTTTTCAGAAACAGAAATATTTTTTATGGGTTTGTGGAAGCCGGGGTGGGACATAGCCCAGTGGTAAAGTGCTCGCTTGATGTGCAGTCGGTCAAGGATCGATCCCCGTTGGTGGGCCCAATGGGCTATTTCTTGTTCCAGCCAGTGCACCATGACTGGTATATCGAAGGCCATGGCATGTGCTATACTGTCTGTAGATGGTAATAAATAAATAAATAAATAAAATTCTTTATTTTCAGAGGGTAAACACATTCAGTACAAGGTGACTGGTCTCCCATGAGGCCCTCTCTAATCTATACATGATATTATACATACATACATTCAAAGAAACAACATCAACATACATGTAATATGTATAGCATGAGGAACAATAGCACATATTATGAATATATAAATAATATTTAAATCAATTTGTTAAGAAACTTGAGTCAGTGATAACTCAATACATCATAATTATTTTAACAAACACAAAATCAACAACAAAGGTATATCTTAAAATTGATTATTATTTGAATAGTGCTTAAAATAACTGGATTTGAATGAGGCGAGGGATTGAGAATATTTTATCTTTGAAGGTAGTGTGTTCCACAGTTTAGCTCCCCTGCATGAAAAACTATGGCGATAAAATTCTGTTCTTGGTTTTAATTCATAAAGGTGATTATGTTGAGTTGACCTCAGATTTAAGGAGTGAATTTCTGAAGTTGTTTGAAACATTGTTTCTAGATATGATGGAGATAGTTTGTTGAGGACTTTGTAGACAAACTGGCAGGTTCTAAAGTCAATTCTCTCTTTGATTTTAAGCCATTTGAGAGAGCTAATTATTTCTGCAGTGGACATTTCTTTGCTTTTTTCAGTAATAAGTCGGTTGCATGTAAAAGATCCCATGCTACTAATGGAAAAATGTAGTGGGTTTCCTCTCTAAGACTGTAAGAATTTCCATATGTTTGGCATCCAATAGCTGATGATTAATATATCAATGTGCTCTAGTGGTGTTATTAACCAAAAGAAACATATTTTCTGTCGTCAAAGCCAGTACTGGGATAGGAACCCAGTACTGGTACTCAGATTATATCATGTGCAAATTTTGTTTTAGTGTATTGCACTTTTTCAAATAACAGTGAATAAACTGGTAAAAAGAAACAGGAAATAACGAGTTACTGGGGTTTTTCCCCCATGTTACGTCATTCTGAGGTTTGATTCATAACACAGAATAGGTTGAAATGTTACTTTGGTTTACACATCTTTAAAAGACTACCAGTCATGGGTGTGTTGTGGTTAAGCCATTGCATCTCGGTACCGGCTCACACCCAGAGCGAGTTTTAACAATTCAATGGGTAGGTGTAAGACCACTACACTGACTTCTCTCTCACTAACCACTCAACAACTTAGCACTAACCCACTGTCCTGGATAGACAGCCCAGATAGCTGAGGTTATTGCCCAGGACAGCATGCTTGAACCTTAATAGGATATAAGCACAATAAATTGAAATAAATGAAGTACTGGGCTCCCGATCTCACCTATTGTCATTAAATGTCTACCAATAATTACTATCTAGTATTTTTACCAAAAACCCCAAAAGTGAAATGCAAATCCAATATTGTTGGTCCAACTAAGTGACAGTGAATGAAAGGAGGGGATCTTGACAAGCATATTATAATTCTAGAGGGATGAAAAGTGTCGGAGATTAAAAACAAAATTCACGAAAGAGGGGATATAAAAATCTCACATTTTTGCATTATCCAAGACTGTCCACCACCAAATGTTTTTGTATAGTATTAGTTATGACATGTATATCAAAAACAAATAATCTTTTAATTCTGATTCGACAAATGGGGATTTCTATTTTCTGGATATTTCTATGATGGATTTATTAAGCATATTTTCACACTTCTTCCCATCTGTGGGAGTCACAGATGCATGTAAATATTGTTCTGAAGTAACAGCTGTGGTTTTTACAGCACACCAATAGAAATCTATAGTATATTTATTTGATCACACCTCTATCTATCTCTGTTTACAGTAGTCACATATTTGTACTCGCAGCAGTCACACACATTTGTACATCAAGTACATACATGAATGTCATTGTGAAAAATGTAAAAGCTTATTATTTAAATGTTCTAATAGTATAAATCCATTTACATAGGCCACTTCAGATATGTTTGGCATGAAGCAACAAACAGGTTTGTGCCTCATAATATCTTTCTCATTAAAAATTGATCATCAATCAGTTGATAGAACAACACATACCATGACCTTCGATATACCAGTCATGTGGCAATTGTCGAGATGGAGGAAAACCAAAGGGTCCACCAAGGAGGTTCAATCCTATGATCCCATCCCATTAGGTGATCACTGTACAGACTGAGTGAGATCACTGTACAGACTGAGCTAGATTACTGTACAGACTGAGTGAGATCACTGTACAGACTGAGTGAGATCACTGTACAGACAGCATGATTACTGTACAGACTGAGCGAGATCACTGTACAGACTGAGCGAGATCACTGTACAGACTGAGTGAGATCACTGTACAGACAGCAAGATTACTGTACAGACTGAGCTAGATCACTGTACAGACTGAGTGAGATCACTGTACAGGCTGAGTGAGATCACTGTACAGACTGAGCTAGATTACTGTGAAGACTGAGTGAGATCACTGTACAGACAGCAAGATTACTGTACAGACTGAGCGAGATCACTGTACAGACTGAGTGAGATCACTGTACAGACAGCTAGATCACTACAGACAGCTAGATCACTGTACAGACCGAGTGAGATCACTGTACAGACAGCAAGATTACTGTACAGACTGAGCGAGATCACTGTACAGACTGAGCGAGATCACTGTACAGACTGAGCGAGATCACTACAGACAGCAAGATTATTGTACAGACAGCAAGATTACTGTACAGACTGAGCTAGATCACTGTACAGACTGAGTGAGATCACTGTACAGGCTGAGCGAGATCACTGTACAGACTGAGCGAGATCACTGTACAGACTGAGTGAGATCACTGTACAGACAGCAAGATTACTGTACAGACTGAGCGAGATCACTATACAGACTGAGACAGACTAAGCTAGATACTGTACAGACTGAGCTAGATCACTATACAGATCACTACAGACTGAGCTAGATACTGTACAGACTGAGTGGGATCACTGTCAGACTGAGTGGGATCACTGTACAGACTGAGCTAGTAGATCACTGTACAGACTGAGCTAGTAGATCACTGTACAGACAGCTAGTAGATCACTGTACAGACAGCTAGTAGATCACTGTACAGACTGAGCTAGATCACTGTACAGACTGAGTGAGATCACTGTACAGACTGAGCTAGATATTATACAGACTGAGCTAGATCACTGTACAGACTGAGCTAGATCACTGTACAGACTGAGCTAGATATTGTACAGACAGCTAGATTACTGTACAGACTGAGCTAGATATTATACAGACTGAGCTAGATCACTGTACAGACTGAGCTAGATATTGTACAGACTGAGCTAGATCACTGTACAGACTGAGCTAGATCCTGCCACTACACGCAGGCAGCATGCAGTCAGTTCTCAACATGGCATAGTCTCGCAGATTTCAGCTCAATTATTTTGATTGTTTGTCTCTCAAAACATTTATTTGCATATATAAATCTTTTGGTTGCCAGTGTAGATTGAAGTAATACTTTTTATAAAAGTAATTTCGGCATACTATAATATTAACTTCATGTATTTTGTAAACTCAACTCAAACATGTACTTATACTCGTATAGATGTGATTGAATGTTCATTCAACACAAACGATCCTCATGGATGATTAAACTGTCCTATATTTCTATATTTCATATGTTGTTATTACTAAATGAAAGTATTTTTAAAATGTATTTAACCCTTGCTGTATGTACTTGCAGATGACTGACTGTGTTGAAGATGGCAGCCATGTTTTCCGTGCGTGTTGTCACAACTGAACACTACTTGGCTGACCCTATTCCAGGGCTTGATGTCACACAGTGCGAGTTCCGAGGCACCGAGGTCAAGAAGGTCCCCATCCTGCGTATTTTTGGATCAACCCCAGCCGGTAAATACTGTCTCAGACTTCAAAACTCATTGCTTTTCAACGAGCCTACGTTTGTAGGTGCTGGATTAGATCAGACAAAATCATAGCATCTCAGGTTCAGAAATGAAAACCTGGTAGATCTTTCTGCAAATCTGCAGTTTTTTATTGGCCAGAAGCTGATTCACTATTCTTTAAGGAAAATCTCACTATAATTATATACCCACAACTTGTTCAGTTTTTTTAATTTCTTGTTAAGATCAGTTTCATCTCAGCAGTAGAATTTGACTTTAATCGCTTGTATTCATGCCACATTATGTATGTCAAGGGTCTATTAGACTGTAAAACTGTTTATGATTTAATTGTTTTTATACATATATTTATTAAAATTTATTGCTTAGGTCACTGATTCCCATTCTAGAGTAGTGTAGGAAAGTAGTGTTTCACCATTTGTCACAATTACATGTATTTGACAAACAATACATTCCCTTAGTTTCAGATGCTTTAAGTTAGTTGTATCTACAAAAAACTAAAAAAAATAAAAAAAAAAACCCAGAGCGGTTCTTTCAAAATTCCAAAAGTTTTGTTTTGAATAATCTATTTTTCATTTGCACATTACATTTACGACATGCTTTTATTTGGTTGTAATGGTTTAGAAAATGTTTTAATTCTCAGAGGGCTGCAGTGTTAAATCAAATACTTTTTAATGGATGATTTAAAAAAAGGAGTTTATACTTGATAATGCGAGACAGTGTTGAAGTGCCAGGGCTAAAAATGTGTGCAAATCTCCGAATCTGATTCGTGTAAGCATAAAACATCCGAATCTATTTGGATTCATGTGAAATATTTCAAAACATTTATTAAATTGAATAATTGAGTAAAACGCTAACAAATTAAAAAAAAAAAAAAAAAAAAAAAAAATTAATCTGGTTATCAAGCTTCAGCTTAAACTGGCTTCAAAAGCGTAGCATACATTTGAATCCGTGCATGTTCGAAACAGTGGTTTATCAAAACTAGTCTAACCTGGAGCCAAGCGATGGTTGACCCATTTCTATGAGCCAAATTACCAACGAAGAGAATAGAAAGGAACATGTTTGATCAGTTCTTACATAATAACAGTAGACAGTAATTAGTGTTCCCAAATTTAGTAATACATCAAACATTTCTATGTTAGTTCGCTGATATTATGTTCCTAACTTTGAATTACCTGCTCTTTTTAATCAATACATCTTTTTATCGGTTGTGGAAATGTACTACAGTAATATCCATACAAACCAATGCACCAAATACTGTTTATAAAAATAAGCAATCTTCGAAAAATAATGGGCTGCGTTCAGCCAGACCGAGTGGATAGACGTCCACAGACTGGTTTGTGTGGTTCATGGCAAACCAAATGGCCACATTGGAAACCAATCAAATAGTTTGCAAACATTAGCGAAATGTTTACTGGCTGAACTTAGGGTTGGTAAGACACCTAAAAACACACTGACTAAAGAAAAAATGGAACCAACAACTTTTTTTTTTTTTGCTTTAAAATTGGATAAATTGTTACTGACCAATTGTTTATTCTTTCCAGTAAATAGGAAGGTTTTTTTTTTTAATCCATTTAGTTAGTAGCATATAACACAGAATTCTACATACTAACACTGTTGATAAAGTTCTTCTCTGAAAATGTTTACAATCAGAGGATTCCCGTGGACTGCTTCCATGGGAATCGAAATTTTTAGCCCTGGGTTGTATAACTTGTTAGAAATTCCACACAGTTTTAATCAGTGAAGGAACCTGTAAATGATTTGTTAGCTTCTCTGCCATGTTACAACTTACTGACATTTTACTTCAGTAAATGTGTATTTTATTTTTAAAACAAAAGCTGAACATGTTTTGGATATACCCTTGTATTTCCACTTCAGTTAGTTAACAATATACAAACAGTATAGATGTTATAATAACTGAAATATCTTCACTGACGAAGAACTGTATGTATTTCTTCCCTTTGATTAACAGTTCCAATTCCCTGTCTGTTTCAGGTCAGAAGACGTGTCTACATGTGCATGGAGTATTCCCCTACCTGTATGTATTTCTTCCCTTTGATTAACAGTTCCAATTCCCTGTCTGTTTCAGGTCAGAAGACGTGTCTACATGTGCATGGAGTATTCCCCTACCTGTATGTATTTATTCCCTTCGATTAACAGTTACAATTCCCTGTCTGTTTCAGGTCAGAAGACATGTCTACATGTGCATGGAGTATTCCCCTACCTGTATGTATTTATTCCCTTTGATTAACAGTTACAATTCCCTGTCTGTTTCAGGTCAGAAGACGTGTCTACATGTACATGGAGTATTCCCGTATCTGTATGTATTTATTCCCTTTGATTAACAGTTACAATTCCCTGTCTGTTTCAGGTCAGAAGATGTGTCTACATGTGCATGGAGTATTCCCCTACCTGTATGTATTTATTCCCTTTGATTAACAGTTACAATTCCCTGCCTGTTTCAGGTCAGAAGACGTGTCTACATGTGCATGGAGTATTCCCGTATCTGTATGTATTTATTCCCTTTGATTAACAGTTACAATTCCCTGCCTGTTTCAGGTCAGAAGACGTGTCTACATGTGCATGGAGTATTCCCGTATCTGTATGTGCCGTATGACGGGACGGACCCCTGGGAGCGCTATCTGCGGCAGTTCGCGGCCAGCCTCGACAAGGCCATCAATATCGCTAACAATACCAAGTCAAATCCTCAACATGTTCACAAGCTGTCACTCGTCACAGGAATGTGAGCATCTATTAATCTGGTTTTTTATTGAATACTATTCTTTTCCTAGTATTTATTTAAAGCATTCGTTTTAAATTATTGTTTTTTATTGTTGTTTTTCTTTTCATGCTTTAACCTGACCTCTCACCCTTCTGCATCCCATTGCAATGGTTTTGTCTAAACACAATAATAAAGTTTGTTTTGTTTAACAACACCACTAGAGCAGATTGATTTATTAATCATCGGCTATTGGATATCAAACATTTGGTAATTTTTACTTATAGTCTTATCTAGAGGGTAAACCTGCTACATTTTTCTATTAGTAGCAAGGAATGTTTTGTATGCACCATCCCACAGACAAGATAGCATATACCACAGCCTTTGGTATACCAGTAATGGTGAACTGGCTGGAACGAGAAGTAGCCCAATGGGCCTACTGACAGGGATCGATTCCAAACTGTCTGCATATCAAGTGTATGCTTTACCATTGAAACACCATAATAGGCAATCAATTGGTTATAATGAATGTTTTGTTAGTTACTCAGGGAAGAGGATGAAGAGGTATTCATAAAACCATAAACAAATACCCTTAACACAATGAAAGGTTATAGGCATAGGTATTAATAGGGGGATAATTACACTTATGTGATGTTAAATTAAGTATTGATAAAGAGAGAAAGCAATAGAAGTTTACTTTGAGTATCATGTACAGTACAAATGCAATCTTTCCAGTTCTGATCTAACTTGCATCATTAATTATTCAACCTTGTAATCTATAGCCTTGCTGTTTTTGTGTGGGGTTCACTTGATGGAAATGGCCAGTAATATCAGTTTACTCAAATATAACACTGTTTTAAACATTAAAGTCAAGACAATTTTAACATGAATAACTTAATTTTTAGCCCTATGTATGGTTACCATGCCAAAGAACAAGAATTTATCAAGATCTACCTCTATAATCCAACTTCTGTCAAAAAGTGAGTATATACATTTGATAAATTTCAGTTGTTTTTAGCTTGTTTCCATAGTAACAGCCAGCATTGTGCAGGCTTGAACATAATGGTGGCACCAGTGACGAATTGCCGTTAATGCAATATGACTTGCCATAGATAAAAAGGCTTCGCCATTTGCTGTTTTTTGTTAATGCGATATGACTTGCCATAGATAAAAAGGCTTCGCCATTTGCCATTTTTTGTTAATGTGATATGACTTGCCATAGATAAAAAGGCTTCGCCATTTGCCGTTTTTTGTTAATGTGATATGACTTG
Organism: Gigantopelta aegis; assembly: GCF_016097555.1. Lineage (NCBI taxonomy): Eukaryota > Metazoa > Mollusca > Gastropoda > Neomphalida > Peltospiridae > Gigantopelta > Gigantopelta aegis. The sequence continues at coordinate 113,913,221 of NC_054702.1, forward strand.
CCATAGATAAAAAGGCTTCGTCATTTGCTGTTTTTTGTCAACGCGATACGACTTGCCATAGATAAAAAGGCTTTACAATTTGCTGTTTTTTGTCAACGCGATACGACTTGCCATAGATAAAAATTTGCTGTTTTTTGTCAACGCAATATGACTTGCCATAGATAAAAAGGCTTGACCATTTGCTGTTTTTTGTCAACGCGATATGACTTACCACAGATAAAAAGGCTTTACCATTTGCTGTTTTTTGCCATTTGATAAAAACTATTGTCATCAGTTGAAGGAATAATGTTTTTTTGTTTTAACTTTTATATTATTTTTTGCAAAACTTCTCACAAAAACCTTTAAAAAATCGTGTAGGTAACAATTCTTTAAGTTTGGGATCTAAGTATCAAATATGTTAGATCCTTAATGTTATTATAATCACCAGCTGAGATGCAGAAAAAAACATTTTAGTAATTTAGTTAATTTTGTTTGGAAATGTTTAATCATATTCAAGTGTCCTTAGCAAAAGAAAATGCAACATTATGTGTTCTAATTCTTGAATAAGCATTTTGTCAAATGGCAGTACATTATTAATAAAGTCATGTGTTTGTTAGTATATGTTTTGTTTGTAATTCCAGGGTGGCTGACTGGGATCTAGCTAGTTGTCAAATGGCAGTACGTCCTCAATAAAGTCATGTGTTTGTTAGTATATGTTTTGTTTGTAATTCCAGGGTGGCTGACTGGGATCTAGCTAGTTGTCAAATGGCAGTACGTCCTCAATAAAGTCATGTGTTTGATAGTATATGTTTTGTTTGTAATTCCAGGGTGGCTGACTGGGATCTAGCTAGTTGTCAAATGGCAGTACATCCTCAATAAAGTCATGTGTTTATTAGTATATGTTTTGTTTGTAATTCCAGGGTGGCTGACTGGGATCTAGCTAGTTGTCAAATGGCAGTACATCCTCAATAAAGTCATGTGTTTATTAGTATATGTTTTGTTTGTAATTCCAGGGTGGCTGACTGGGATCTAGCTAGTTGTCAAATGGCAGTACGTCCTCAATAAAGTCATGTGTTTGTTTGTATATGTTTTGTTTGTAATTCCAGGGCAGCTGACTGGGATCTAGCTAGTTGTCAAATGGCAGTACATCCTCAATAAAGTCATGTGTTTATGAGTATATGTTTTGTTTGTAATTCCAGTGACTGGGATCTAGCTAGTTGTCAAATGGCAGTACGTCCTCAATAAGGTCATTGTGTTTGATAGTATATGTTTTGTTTGTAATTCCAGGGTGGCTGACTGGGATCTATATGTTTTGTTTGTAATTCCAGGGTGGCTGACTGGGATCTAGCTAGTTGTCAAATGGCAGTACATCCTCAATAAAGTCATGTGTTTATTAGTATATGTTTTGTTTGTAATTCCAGGGTGGCTGACTGGGATCTAGCTAGTTGTCAAATGGCAGTACATCCTCAATAAAGTCATGTGTTTATTAGTATATGTTTTGTTTGTAATTCCAGGGTGGCTGACTGGGATCTAGCTAGTTGTCAAATGGCAGTACGTCCTCAATAAAGTCATGTGTTTATTAGTATATGTTTTGTTTGTAATTCCAGGGCGGCTGACTGGGATCTAGCTAGTTGTCAAATGGCAGTACATCCTCAATAAAGTCATGTGTTTGTTTGTATATGTTTTGTTTGTAATTCCAGGGCGGCTGACTGGGATCTAGCTAGTTGTCAAATGGCAGTACGTCCTCAATAAAGTCATGTGTTTGTTTGTATATGTTTTGTTTGTAATTCCAGGGTGGCTGACTGGGATCTAGCTAGTTGTCAAATGGCAGTACGTCCTCAATAAAGTCATGTGTTTGTTTGTTTGTATATGTTTTGTTTGTAATTCCAGGGCGGCTGACTGGGATCTAGCTAGTTGTCAAATGGCAGTACGTCCTCAATAAAGTCATGTGTTTGTTTGTTTGTATATGTTTTGTTTGTAATTCCAGGGCGGCTGACTGGGATCTAGCTAGTTGTCAAATGGCAGTACGTCCTCAATAAAGTCATGTGTTTGTTTGTTTGTATATGTTTTGTTTGTAATTCCAGGGCAGCTGACTGGGATCTAGCTAGTTGTCAAATGGCAGTACGTCCTCAATAAAGTCATGTGTTTGTTTGTTTGTATATGTTTTGTTTGTAATTCCAGGGCAGCTGACCTGCTATTAGCTGGTGCAGTGATGAGTAAACCGTTCCAGCCATATGAAGCCCACATCCCATACCATCTGCAGGTAACAGATTATTCTGTCAGCCGAAAACAACCAGTAGAACACAACTTCTTCAATTTTACACAGACCATAACTATTTCAGTGTCACCTAATCAATCATTATGGTTACTTTTGTTTTATGGGTCAACATATCTTTCAAAATATTTTAAAAGTATTTTGGGGGTTTCCATGGTAGATTTTGTGTACAGGGCTTCTAGATTATGGTAGCCCCACTCCCATGGCTAGTGATATTCAATGTTGGGTTAGTAAATAACTAGTATTGCCATGCCTGATGACTAGTGAAACCAACTTGCCAATTGCTGCATTTAAGTCAGTTTTGTAAATATGAATATCCTGCCCCCACCTACACCCCTAATGTATTTAAGCTCCATATCTCTCTTTAGGTAACGTATCTGATTATTACAATTAGTAAAATTGTATTAACTTAGTCTTTAGACTACTGGATTTTTTTTTTTACAAAAACCACATTGAGTGGGTAAAAGTTTATAATTTTTACTCACATATATTCACGTGAATGTTTTATAAATACATAAAATAAAGTTCATATTTCAATCGGTAAGTATTATTTTCATGGGTTTTTCTCATTTTTATATTTCAGATCAGTTAATGTTGATTAAAATTAGGCAAAAATAGAAAAAGTCGCATTTACTTATGGGGTTTTGTGGCCAGCTGTGCAGTATTTATGTCCATTATTCCTGATAACAGTGGTTTTCTGACCAGAATTAAAATAAAAAAAGAACTACGATTCATATCCCAATATTTGGTGATTTTTGTTGTTGGTAAAACTATCAAATTTATTATCAAATTAGCTGTTACAATCAGCTATCAATCCCTGAAGATGACTGCAATGTGCCACCATTGTTGTCGAGCGAAAATACTTGCCGAAAACCACTTTTTTAACTAAATATTCCAAGGTATTTTCCATTGAAAAACAGAAACCTAAAGCAGCCATAGTGTCAGTAAGTGTTTCTTGTTTTGCATTTTCGGTGAGAGTTGTGTGCAAAACAGTGGGAAATATGAATTGGAGAATGCACTGTATACAGTGTACAGTATGTCGACTGGCGTGACATAGGGTGAGATATCTCATCTACAGTAGTCAGAAGGTTAAAGTAAAGTAGGGCTAGTGAATTTTGAATCATGGTTAGTAAATTAAAAAAGTCACTGATCCCATGGCTACTGGATTTTATAAAAATTCTATGTGTTGTTTTGCATATTATGAAAAGTCTTAGAGGAATGATAAAACAGATTGCTGTTAACATATAACTTGTACTTGGCTGATGACTCGGTCAAACAAAATGTAAAAAATATTTTTGTAAATGTAGTCTTAATGATAGACACGGTGTGAATATGTTTTGCTATGTTAATGATTTTATTTCTATTTGTGAAGCTCTTCATTGATTTCAACTTGTATGGGATGAATCTGATTAACGCTGGAGCTGTCAAGTTCAGAAGAAAAAAAGACCATGGTAACAAAGTTGTCTGATACTCATATGAAATTATCTGTTATTTTCTCAGTATATAATTTCATATTCACATTGCATATTCCATTTCTGACACACTCATTTAAAAGAATATTTATGATGATATCCAACATAATATGTTGGATATTGATTTATAGACATCTGATTGGCTGCAAATACTAACCTAAATGCCAAATCTAAACAATCCAATGAAATTAACACTAAATATGCTGATTTCTATAAATGATATTGTAGTTATTCAGATGATCAAATGATTTCTTTGTTGGTACAGATGAAGCAGTAACTGAACCCATTTCGTATTATTTATTGTAACTTTTTTTATTTATTTATTTTCATTGTATTGAAGGTAAAAAGAAATCGAAGCAGACATGTTCATCTCCAGCTGTTCTTTCCACTTCCACACTGGATTGTACTGCTGATTGTGGTGGTGGAAATACACCTAGCTTGAGGAAGTGGGATCCAGACAATATTCCTGAGTACGTACATACTCTAAATCATTAAGTTAATGACACGTATATATGTCCCTCAAATATGATAGTAATAAGATGTATTTCTAAAATATTGTTTTTAGCATTGTATGATATATATCTTGTTTAACTTTAATTAAATTTAATCATATTCTAATTCTAATTCTATTATTATTATCCATGTTTCAAACTTAATATCATTATTAAAGTCATATCCCACATGCTATAAAGATTTCACTGACATGTTTGTAGAGGTGTCATAGTATTACCAGTATTAGCTTTGCTTGACCTCAAGCAATAAACCATTTAAAACTTATCCACAGTGATACAAATACCACCAGCAAATAAAGCCAGCACTCTTGATGTTGTGGCCATATCGTTATGTCGCCATAGTATAAAATAATAATTATGTGCCATTCATCCAATAAATACAGCCAACACTTTTCACAATTCAGCCATATTACTATGTAGAATAATAATTAATATAGTATCCAAGCAATAAATAAAGCCAACACTCTTTAACATTTTAGCCATATTATGTAGCCATATCACAAAATATTAATTATGTAGTACTCAATGTATTTATAATTTTGATACAGGCTGATGGCTGATACGTCAAGAAAGAGTATTGACTTTTATTAGTTTGAAACTTGTTAAAATGTAAAGGCATGCATACTAATAATGTGTATTTTATTAACCCGGTACCGTTGTATTTTGTTTTCAGAGAAATGTACTTGCCATATAATGTTCCACGTCAGAGTTCGTCGGAACTTGAGGCCGACATTGTGGCTGCAGATATTCTAAACAGGTTGGAAGTGGGCAGTAAGTGTGTTTTCTTACAAACATTCAAACAGATCTAGAAATTTTTAATTATAATATTTTCATTTCTTTTGAATTGTAAAAAATTACAACTGTATTATGGCACTATTTTTTGGGGTTTTATAAAAGTATAACTATTGTGGCAATAATTTTAAGAATTGTCATTTTTTGCTTTTGGTTTAAAAAAAATTAAAGTAATATTTTTACAAATCATGGTACCTGGCATAATACTTCTGTGTTTTAATTCAATAGTGTATTGTTTTAAGATTGTATTCGAATAACATTGACAGTTTAACTCTGTGGATCCACCATTATTTTCATTCAGGTTATTAGAATTGCTCAAGAATTTCAAAATGTTCTACATGTATGTAGCTGGAGTATATATTGTTGTTGCCCCAATGATGTTGAAATGTACTTGAAGCATGACAAGTTGACTATGATCTGTGATTGTAGGTAATATTGGCACTAACCCGGGTCTGGCTGCGTTGTGGGAGGACGAGAAACAGCGACGGAGAGACCAGGGTCAGGACTCACAGATCACTCCCCCACAGTCTCAGGGTAATTCTCTTCTACATGTCTGGTGCTGTCAGTAACATCAACCAAATCAGATGCTGGAAGAGTTACTTATAATCCATCTACTAAAAACATTATTACAAAAACAATTTATAATTGCTCGGAATAATGATTACTAAAACAATTTGCTCTAGCGATGTTATTAAACAAAACAACCTTCATTTGTCTTTCATTGACCACACACAGTTTGAACATTATCTCCAATTTTTGTTTTTTTAAACAAGAAAAATATCTTGCTATGGCTTCTCCGAACTGAAAATTATTTAAGTCACAGGGTAATACTCCGTTCTACATGTCAGACTTTGACCAAAGCAGAGACTTGTAATCCATCTACTAAGAAAATGATAATAACATTTATTTATAGTTGCTCATACTTTGAGTAATTTACCACTGGATTATGCCTCTGAACCTCCCTAAATAGCTGGTCTTATTTATATGTCTTTCATCCGATGCCATATAACTGTAAATAAAATGTGTTGAGTGCGTTGTTAAATAAAACATTTTCTTATATGTCTTTCACTGACCACACACACAACCTGAATATTATCTCATTCTATTTTGTTTTTAAACAGAACAAAAATAATTTCCTTATCAGAACTGAATATTATTTCAATCAGAACATAAGCTTGATAATAAAAGGTAACTAATTCATCATTCTCTAAATGGATGCATAATCAAACAATGATTCCTTTTTCAGACCATGGTGAAGTGAAAACATCTGAAAGCGAAACGAATTACCATAAAAGATTGCAGGAAATCATTGAAGAACAAAAGTCCTATATGTGAGTAGAATTTTTTTTTCTCCAGTAGTTCTGTGTAGCTAAAACCAAATAGTATATATATTTATAGTGTGTGCGTGTGACAGTATTGTGCTTTTTGGTCTGTTAATGTTTTTATTGTCACTGAAAAACATTTATTACCTTTTTCTTTCTTTTTTGTTTTTATACAGAGATTGCACTTGTGCATGAAATGTATGATTTTGACAGTTGTAATAATATAAAATAATACATTTTGTATAGTGCTCATCTGTTCAAAGATGAGGTATGATTTTGCTGTTCAAACAGTTTTGTTCATTTGAAAAAAATTGTATAGTTGACATTTATGCTGAGAAAGTGGTTCTATTTTTGTTTTCTTTCCTTTGTGTTACTGGCCTCGGTGGCGTCGTGGTTAGGCCATCGGTCTACTGGCTGGTAGGTACTGGGTTCGGATCCCAGTCGAGGCATGGGATTTTTAATCCAGATACCGACTCCAAACCCTGAGTGAGTGCTCCGCAAGGCTCAATGGGTAGGTGTAAACCACTTGCACCGACCAGTGATCCATAACTGGTTCAACAAAGGCCATGGTTTGTGATACCCTGCCTGTGGGAAGCGCAAATAAAAGATCCCTTGCTGCTAATCGGAAAGAGTAGCCCATGTAGTGGCGACAGTGGGTTTCCTCTCAAAATCTGTGTGGTCCTTAACCATATGTCTGACGCCATATAACCGTAAATAAAATGTGTTGAGTGCATTGTTAAATAAAACATTTCTTTCTTTCTTTCTTTCTTTCCTTTGTCAAGTTGATCTTGTGTTGTTTTTCCTTGTAGTAGCAGTCAGTCTGAGCCATCCGATGGAGAAACGTCCCAGGATGAAGGGACCCAGTCTGGTATAGCAGCAACCCCAGCCTCACTGGTGGAGATTCATCAGTCACAGGACACAGGTGTGATGTGTTATTAATGTGGGGTGCTAGTAATTCACTCACCTTGTGTGGCAAGACACAGGTGTGATGTGTTATTAATGTGGGGTGCAAGTAATTAACTCACCTTGTGTGGCAGGACACAGGTGTGATGCAGACCTGTCAACCCTCCCGGATTCAGCGGGAGTCTCCCGGTATTTGATCAAATCTCCTTTCACCTGTGCGGGAGACAGTTTCTCCTTTTAAATGACATTTTTGTAAGCATAAAAAAAAATTGATCCTCTTTTGTCAAAATAACAGAAGGGAAGTAACTCTGCCTTTTTTTCTCATTCGGAAAATGTCAACTACTTTCGGTTTCCGAGAATGTAACAGGCCGAATTGTCCTGACTGTTTAACCTTTGCCGAAGTGAGAATTGTGGGATAGCCTATTTATATTGTTAAAAAAGCACATGGAGTTTATAAAATGACGTGTTATTATAATGTTTGTTGTCATCGTAATGGCTACGAAGCGTGTTGCCGCTAATTCAACAGGCTGTGTGTTGACATTCAGTGTTGCCATATATAAAAAAAAAACTATCCAATTTAGTTCTAATAACACCTCTGAATAGTAAAATGTCTTCCCACTGGATTACATAATGCAACTATGACAAATTTGAACTGCCAGACTCCCGAGTTGACAGGATACACACGATGCATGTTAAAATCACATGTCACAGCAAGACAACGAAAAGACCAATTAGCTGTATAAACATACTTGTGTCAGATAATTTTGTATGTTTGTGCGGTAAAATGTTGGTTATAAGGGTACACTTCAAGAAATTATTTTTGTACAATTAAAAAATGTTGTGTTTGACATTGACATAAAGTTACTCACGGAAATGGGTATAATTCCGGTATATTTCACACGATGTCTGTAATGAGGTTTTACTTATGATTAATGAAAATACAATGTTTATTGCATCATTATAATGATTTTAAATAAGTACCACGCCACCGTTCCTCATTATAGTAAAAACTGAATATTAATTTATAAGATTTATATAAATTTGTCTTTGGTACTTAGGTACACTAACCACAAATGATAATGTAACGCAACCTGTAAGGCTGTAAGTGTAATACCGTAAATGTACTAATTAATTTTTTTATTTCTTGTTCATGTTCTTAACATTTTTGGATAAAATATTTTTTTTTTTTTAAATATGTATTAAATCATAATAATATTTAAACTTTAAAAAAAAAAAAAAAAAAAAAAAAAAATTTTTTTTTTTTTTTTTTTTTTTTTAATGCCAGATCTAAGGTTAAGAAGTATATATGACATTATAAAATATTCATATAACTTATTGTAATAATGTTTTTCTTAAATCTTGCGATTTTGGGTTAAATTGTGTGAATTTAAAAAATCACCTGCTTTTTGACAAAATCTCCTGCTTTTTCAACACACATCTCCTGCTTTCTCTTGACTAAAGGTTGACAGGTCTGGTGTGATGTGTTATTAATGTGGGGTGCAAGTAATTCACTCACCTGTTGTGTGGCACGACATAGGATCAATCTTCCTTGGTCAACTCACTGAGCTTTTTCCATCCCAGCTAATGCCGTTGACTGCTGGTCTCTGGATGCAGAATAACACTAACTAAAAGAAATACGACTTTGATGTGAAAATCTGGTTGGTTTCCTTCTTACATATTACACTGTGAACTCTCAGTTGAGACAGTTGAGTTAGAAGTGTTTATTTTTGCCACATTTTATTGACTAAACTGTAAAATGTTTACCCCATTTGTATACAAAATAAAAATAAATAATAGTAAGAAATTGCAGTTAGCTAATTTGTCTAGTGACACGTCATGTTTTCATTGAAAAACTATTACATACCATTATTAAACAGAATGTGAAAGATTTACCAAGAATAAGTAAATTTGATATTATTAACAAATTATTGTTTAACGACTTCAGATTCTGTGTCTCAGCACTCGGATACCGTGGAGGAGGATCCCCCTGTCGTTAGTCTGGAGTCCATCCAGCGAGTACTGTCCTTCAGCCAGAGTTTCTCACAGCCATCACCACCCGAGGGTAATGCACACTCACATGCTTAGTGCAGATAATGGCTTTTATTATACCAGTAATTCTTTTTATATTCTTATTTTTGATTAACAAATTATTCACCTCTAATATGATATATTTGATTCAATAGTATAATCTTACCATTTTATGTCTTTAGCTCTTGTGTAAAGTTAACTGAAGTCTGTGAATATTTTAATTACTAAAGGTAATTTTTGTTGCGTTTATTTATTGTCACTATTTGTAAATTGATGAGTATGTTCTGTAATGTTATTGCTTCATTACATTGATTTCCAGGCATCAAATATAAATTAATACCTGCAAGTCTGAAAACTCCTTATGGTCATCTCCATTTTGTTTACTGTGTTACTGTAGAAACTACTGCAGACATATCCATCACTGATGTGTTGGCTTCACTTGCTAAAGAATCATCCCCAGCTTCCTCTCAGCTGACCCCATCGCAGTTGTCTGCCCTTGAGGATGAGGACAGTGTGATGGCAGACGTTGTGCCGGATGCTGAGCTGCTGGAGCGGGACGAGGAGGAGACGTTGGAGATGTCACAGAGAGTGTGGGACGGCGCAGATGAAGAGATGGGCGAGGACAAGTCTCCTTCTAGGTAACTCGATACTTTGTCTTCCTTACAGAAAGGGTGGGACTTAACCTAGTGGTGAAGTGCTCGCTTGATGCACAGTTAGTCTAGGATAGTACATATAAAAGATCCCTTGCTACTAAGACTATATGTAAAAATTGCCAAATGTTTGACATCCAATAGCCGATGATTAATAAATCAATGTGCTCTAGCGGTGTAGTTAAACAAAACAAACTTTAACTTTAACGTTTCCTCACAAAATAATTAAATACACAGTATCGCTAATGTTTGTAATATGCTTTGAGGTTGCTATTTTAAAAATATTATCATATATTTTTTCTTTATAAAGTACAATAACTTGTTTGTGAACTAAACTGCAGGTGGATAAGCATTTTTCATAAAACTAGGTTAATTTGATTGCTTGTTTAGAGATGTGGTGAACTGTAGATGGTAATATGTGGATGTTTTGAGGTAATAGTACTTGTTCAAGATTTTATGAGTTAGCCTTGTTTGTGATCTATCCACGCCTAACTTTGAAATGTCATCTAAGTTTACAGCAGATCTGCTCTTAGTGCTGCTGGTTTAGGTAAGCTAACAGAGAGTCTGATTTTTCTTGCAGTATCACTGCTGTTGAATATGATGTACAGGGCATTGATGATACGTGGGATTCTTCTCTAGAGTTACCAGAGGAGCAAGAATCAGCCGACAGTGTAATCCCACAGTTAGATGGTGCATCCGATGAAAAACCTGGTGAGTGTAGTAATAATACATCTTGGTTGTTTATAAACTTTAACAGTAGTGCCTCAAACATGGTTATGTTACACTCCTTTGAAAAATGACATTGAGATTTTAATAAAAACAACTGCAATTTACTGAATATTAATATTGCATGTGTTAATTAAAATATAGATATGTTGTGCAGTTGTATTTAATTATATCTAGCTTTTATTTTCTCATAGCTGTCTTTAGAGTATTTTAACATTATTATTATTATTATTATTATTATTATTATTATTATTATCATTATCATTATCATTATCATTATTATTATTATTATTATTATTATTATTATTATTATTATTATTATTATTATTATTATTATTATTATTAGTTATCATACATTCTCCAGGGCTCACACTAGACATTTTTTTGTGTTAGGCAATTTTTTTCAGAGATGTAGAGTATTTCCTTGAAAATTATTTTAAAGTGGCTAATTTACAAAAAGATCTATTAGCCATAGACTAAATGTTGTAGCCACTTTGTATGGAAATTAGCAACTGGCTAATTTGGCAATGGACCGGGTGAGCCTGATTCTCTCATGTTGGTATGTTAGAAATTCATATGAAAGCTGATGTTTCATTTATTACATAATAATGAGTCCTGGTTGTCTTTGTTTCAGAATCTAAAAGACCGAAGAAGCGTCTTGGCGTGAGGGGGCCTGTGTTATCACCACAGTATGAAAGTACAAGCTATCAAGCCCCACACTCGTATGGCAGAGAATACAGCACTGAATCAGGTTATGCAGCCTCAGCCCAAGATACAGCATCAGTTCAGCGATTAGGGAACCCAAATCCAGATTACAGTCATCAATGGAACCAAGACTCTCAAAATCCTTCTGGCCATCGGAGTCAGCCGCAGTATCAGAACTGGCAGCACAGTACTTGGCAGCAATCTCCTGTGAACGTATCCAACAACTTCCAGACGTATTACAACCACCCACAGTCCTCCGAGTCAAACTTCAGATACTCCTCCTATCCCATTCACAGCCCTGATTCCTCTGGTTATGTTGTGCATTCTCCATCATATAATGTGAACACCTCGAGTCATTTCTCTGGCACTCAAGGCATTGGTGTTGCATCACAAGACTCCTATCAACAGATGATGCAGTTTGGAAGTGAGAATATGGGTGCACATGAATACACAAACACAAAAGGGTATTCGCATGCTTCTGGGCACCAGTCTTCTGGACAGTGTAGTGAGACCAATGTTAACCTAGGCAGCAGCCATGAGCTGATGTCTGAGACAGAACGATATGGTCAGATGGTTGGCACTTTGACCTCTTCATTGCAGCACACGGATATGGCGACAACTGTTACTGATCTTGACACTCTTCAAACGTGCATCAGTCCCAGCAGCACGATGAGCAGAGCCATCTCTGGGAGCGACAGCAGTCAGCAGGACCTGTTCGGCAGTCCCCATGACGTCACCAAGGGCAGATCTATGTCCCTTGATGAAAACAGCCATTCAGAATGCCTTATGGATTTGTCTGATTGTCGTGGCTTTATGCCGGAGAGTTACAAATCTATAAGCACTGATAATTTGTGTACAGACATCAACTTGAGTTCTTCGTTTCTTCCTTCAGCTTTAACGGTGAACAAAGAAGGCAGCTATCCATCCTCTGCTATGTCAGGACTTTTTAATCTGGTATCCAATATCAGCGAGGGCAGCATGTATGAAGCTACAAGTAAACAAACTACGGGAAAACGTCACCTTACAAAGTTATCTCTGAAGCGGTCACGTTCTTGTTCCTCTACTGTTTCCGATAGTAAATTAGATTGTGCGTCAGGCTGGAGAGCTCAGTCAGAATCTTTGACCAATGTTTGGAATGTTTCTGACTTCTCTGGCTACTCACCAGAAACAGGTTTACCAGTATTCAGTAACAGAACAACAGAATCCTGGACAGGTGGTAGATCTTCTAGTAACCAAACCAGTCGGAGCAAATTGGGAAAATCTAAGAGTAAGACGAGATGTCGATTAAAAACAGTGTGTTCACAACCAGTACCAAAAGATGCGGCGTATACCTACGCTTTCCACGTACCGACTCCAGTATTCAAGAGACTGAAGCTGCATCAGAAGGACGTTCAGGATAAAGTTAAAGTGGTCAGAATGCATCCCAAGGATGCCAGGAAGTACAGTCTACTTAAGATAGGAAGAGAGGTGGTGGAGGTCCAGAAATTGTCGACTCATGATATTTTAAAATACAGCAAATGCCACAGTGATACTGCTGATATTGAACATGATGCCATGTTAGCAGTGAAAGATGATCATGTGTCACTCACTTCACCTAAAGCTGCTCTGTTTGGTAGCATCTTTGAAAGAAATTCTTTGGTAGCGGAAAAACCAAATATAGATTCATCCACTACATCACCTGTTTCTGCTGTATCTGACCGATTCATTGGAAATGGTTCTTTGGGAGAAGTGAAACCAGAGGGAGTGTTTGTGACATCATCTGTAGTTTCTTCATCCAGTAGCATAACAGAAAATTGTAACCTAATAGCAAACAAACAAACCGGAGAGTCACCACCATCAGTTGCTGCTTGCCCTACTGGAGGCATCATTGCCTCGTTGTTACTCGGTATTGATGAAGCACCCAAAACACAGTCACAGTCAATTCTGCATCCTAAAGATACAGATGACAGACAAAGTGGAGACCACCAAAAGAAGTGTTTTTTAGATAAGGAACATTTTCAAGAATATGTTAAGATAGCAACTGCATCATTAGAAGTTGCTGAGAAAGCAACAAAACTGGAGACCATGATAGAGAAAAAAATAGAAACTATAATTAACCCACATAAGATTAGTCCTGAAATCAAGCAGAACACGGATTTTCTAGCAGGAAAACCTTTGGGTCCTGTTAAGAAAACGTCAGATTCCAACTCTTTCTCTGCAGCTTTTGAACAGTTTGTTATGGCCAATTTATCACCAGAAGATAAGAAAAAAACCTTCTTGAAAATGATGCAAGTGACGATAGTTTGAAAAATAATGTAGGTAAACAGTTATATAAAAATGAAATGGATAAATCAGACAAACTTGAATCTGTTTGTTGTGTGGATGAAGACAAAAGTATTATAGCAAACACTGAAAAATCACGAAATCAGTCCAAAATGCCAGATAACTCTAGTGGTAGAGAAGGGATGAAGCCAGAATTGATGGATTGGCAGCAGGATGGCAAAATTCAATCTCTTCATGTAGAAAACACTCCACCACATTGCCAGACTGGACACTGTCCCGTATCACCCATCAAATCGGACAGTCATCAGGAGCATTCACACCACTGTAACCCAAAGCCAGAGGCCTGTGATAGTTTACAAGAAGACCTGTTTGACAATAGTAGTCCAAATGATGCAACTTGCACTACACCCCATGGTTGTAATCAGGATGATGTATCTCAGAGCGGTAATTCGGAAGAAGATGTTCCCCTAGTTACACAGAACCAATGTCAAAGTGATTCAGGCAACAACTGTGATTCATTCAACAACTGTAGCCCAAAGAATGCATCACAAGATGAACATCTGCACTGTGTACTCCCTGCTGGACTGAACTGTAACCAACAAAATTCATCTAATGGCTGTAGTCCAAAACACGAATCCATTGTTTGTAACCCAGAGGATATATCTCACTGCTGCGATTCTGATTTTTCTTCCAGTAAAGATGACCAAGAAAACAGACACAAGACCGGTGATTCAGAAATTACCTCCTGTCTAGAACGAGAAAGTGGAAACTCGGCATGCAGTACACAGGTATGTGGTGATACACTAAGTGTAGATCTTACTCACAAAACTCAGGGTGATACTCATCCTCTAGAAACTTCAAATGTTTTTCAAGAACAGATTGATGATTTGACACTGAGAAACAATTTTATTTTAGATGACGTAACTTCTTTGAAAGGCAGCAGCGAGGAAGAAAAAGTCAGAAGTTTATTTAAAGATTCCATCAACACTGAACATTTTACAACAGGAGTTTTTCATGATTTGAAAACTAAACCTGTCAAACTGGATGCTGAATTTCTAGAATCTGAGAGGGAACAACTAAGTGAAGCTGAGTCAGCTATGTCCAATGCCCAGTCCAGAACTTCTTCTAGAACCAGCTCACGGAAAGAGTCGTCGGACAGTAATGAATGTGTCTTTGAAGATGTCTTTGTAAAACAACCACATAATAAAAAACACATTCAGAAAAGGGTGGACACAATTTCTGAATGTTCTGACAGCAATCTTGAATTGCATGACATGTATTTTGATAGCTATTCTTTAGAAATTCGGAGAAAGAGGACTGCTGCAAATTATTCTCCAAATGCTTTCTCTCACTTGTTTAAAGTGGGAAAGCCTAATGAAACTAAACCAGACACTAAGAAAAAGAAAACTAGGAAAACTGACCAAAAGTTGATCCTTGGTGTCCATTACATTATAGTAGGAAAGTTCAAAGGCTATAAATCAATGGGTGTCAAGCTGAAGAGACTAAACATGGGCATTGATGAAACGGTAAGTGTAACAGAGTACCTAGACAGACACAAGGAGGAAAAGGAGTTCATGAAAAAGGCTACTGTAAAAGCTTTACAAAAGTTCAGATTCAAAGGCTCAAGTTTGGCATCAAATGAAAACCACATGTTGGAGGACAATTCTTTGACTGAGAAAACGGACAAGCATTCTTTGCAGAAAATGAGTAAAAAGTCTCATAGTAAGTCTGTGAAGTGCCTTTCAGATATGAAAGAAAATAATAGTTTTGATAGTTCTTCAGCAACATCTAGTCATAGTGAATGTGATAATCATAATTTGAGTTTTACTGAAACATCTACAGTCGCTGTACTGGTGAGTGATGATATCTCCACAAGTGACATGTCAAGACATCAATCTACTGGTGACATGTCAGCAAGTGACATATCAGCACCACTTGATTCCACTGACTCTGATAAAGAGGGTTTAATTTCATTACAAAATATTAAGAAAAGTATTAAAACCAAACACTCCACCTTGAGGCACACTGTGTCTTTTGATGACATGGATCAATGCTTTGATAGTAACAGTGATGTAACATTCAATATGAAAATGGACAGACACAATCTTTCTCTCAAGAAGAAGCCTCCTCCACCTGCCGATGGTGATCGTGTGGAGTTGACAACAACAATTGATAAGAAAATTTTTCCTAGTTCTTACCAGACAGCAGAAAAGATTGAGATGTTTTCCAAAGACATCGAATCGGACACTGCATTAGCAACAGGAAGTACTGCCTTCATCTCTGGAGACCATTCTGAATTCTTTGACTCCAGTAATTCAAACGATTCTAACTCCAATTTTGGTCAGAGCTGTTTTAAAAGTAAGACACTGTCTCCTCCACATGAAGCCAGTGCTCCGAGTGCTGTGGGTCAGGCTAATAACAGTGACAGGAAAAAGTCAACGAGAAAGAAGCTGACACGGAATCAGAAACTAGGTGTAGCATTTCTATCCACCCGACGTAAGAAGAAAGCAAACAAAGATGCTGGGAAGCTGATGAACAGTTTGTCTCTGCTTCACCAGGCGACTCTGGAGAGCCTGGTGGTGGATAAAAGTACAGATTTACCCTCTGATGCAGGCATCACTTCAGACACTCTCAAAATGTCTGAAAACATTAATGTAAATCCTGACTGTGGTAACAAGGATGTTTCAGGAAACAATGCATATCCTGGTGGACTTGGTGATGATTCTATATGTAAAGAAGACAATTCAATTGATTTGTTTCAGACGTCAAACAGTAATGTGAGTTTTTCTGGGTTTTCCAGACAGACGTACACTGACAAGACTGATGACTATGAAGTGACATTTGATGACACAATGTATAAGTTGGCCTTATTCTCTCCTCCCCTCTCCGATCTGGGGGAGGTGTCACCGCCCGTGCCTTTATCTCCTGTAGAGCTTGCTAGTTATTCACCAAAGATACCTCTAAGCACTGCCAATACTTGCACCAAACTGATGGGTACTAGCCCTACGTTTGAAAAGAATGGTATACAATATAGTACAGAGTCGATATATGAAACACCACTGTCAAGTGTGGAGAACCAGAAAGATTTGTCCAACATGACTGATGTTAAAGTTGTAGATCACACTGAAGGTGGCACCAAAACTTCAAGAAATCTCAAAGTTTCTACCCATTCAAGTGATGGTTTAAGTTCTACATCTGATATTTCTCCTTTGAAAACTGCTGTAGTGAAATTATCTCCCATGATGTTATCTGACATTTCAAATTTGAACGCTCAGTGGAGAGACAGAAGTACAAACGAGAAATGTCCAGATTCAATGCTTTACTCGAACAACAAGCATGATAGTGTGTCTAATGATCCCTGTTGGCAGGATTGTAGCCAGAATGTTCCGATGGGGAATTCACAGAGACAGAATGTGGAAACATGTCAACATATTGCTGATGACATTGATGTGATAGAAAACCCAGACAGACAGAATTTGGAAAGACAATATTCTAAAGAATCAGACTTTTCTTATCATTCATGCCCAAAGATTGACTCTGTTACCAGCCTAAGTGACAACTGGTTACATCTGTCTGAGTGTCCCCAGACGGAACTGGTGTATGATCCTTACAGTAACCCCATCAAGGACCCACAGTATGATGATATTTCTTCTGATGAGGACACTGCTGAACCAGCTGATGGAGAAAAGAGTAAAGATAAAGGAAGTGCATCCACCAAGAGTTCTGTTCCATCAAAGTCCGCAGTTCCCATCAAGACTGTTGAAGCAGATAATTCACGTAATGAAGGTCTACCATCTTCTGATGCTCACTTGCAGAGTTCCATACGAGGAGGGGGGATGTCTGATGATGATGCTGGAAAACTTGTTATTTGCCCTCAAGTTCTTCCACCTTCAAGAAAAATGGTGGGTCTTACAGCAGCTGCACATGGACTGGGCAGTGTTCAGGCGACAAGAGCCTTCTGCAGTAACCCGGCGGACTTGCCAGGCAATCCAAGGTAAGGAGCTGTGTATAAAGCATTTGTTCTGTGTGTTAGGTTGTGTAGGCCATTTGTTGTGAGTTTAGTATTCCTGTCTGTTTAGCTGGGGCCTAATTTACTAAACTCTCGCAACTTTGCGATCTCACAGTGCAATGCTAAAAGACTTGCAAAGAGGATGCTTTGTTGTCTGGCAGATCCTAAAAGAACTTTGTGAATTAGGCCCCTGGACTTTCCATAGTCATTGTCTATCTGTCCTATTCAGCATATGTCATTGGTTTAAAGATACTACAACTGTGGTATTAACTGTATATTTTCACATGTTCTCATCATACGTCAATTTTAACCAAGTGTGACCCATGTAAACCCAAAATAATAATAATAATAATAATAACAGTTATGACTGAATGGAAAGTACCAAACATAATCTTTCAAAATACAGTTCATGTGACAAATTCTTTTTATAAGTTTACTGATTGAACATTACTGAATCACAGAAATAACCTGAAACCCATTGGTCTATGTTACTTTTTACATTTCCACTATAATAATGAATCCTCTAAACGTTGTGGTCATAACAGTCTCAGCTGTTCTCGTCCCAGTGTGTTTGAAATTAAAAAACAATCAACAATTAGCATGCTAGTAAACAACCAATAAAGGTTGTTACATTTAAATGGTGCCCGACATTAGGAAACTGTTTGGAACACAGCCTCTAAACTTATATTCATGTTTTCAATGTAATTGTATCTGTGTGTGCTTGTGTGGCATGCCAGAGAAATGTTGTCTCTTCCTTGTTCTGTGTTTCTTGTCTTTATTACTAGCTAATATTATTGTGAGTGTTAGTCCAAATTATTGATTATATCTCTTGTACACAAATTAACTTTATCTTGTATATGTCTCATATTTGTCTTCTAGGGCCCTCAAAACATACCATATATAGAGATTATTACACAAGCTTATGTGTCATACTGATTATATGAAACGAGTGTCAAGATTCCTCTATTGCCCGAGTGAGAGCGAGTGTAATACAAGAATCCTGACCTGAGTTTTGTAAAATCAGTATGATTAACATGCGAGTGTAATAAGTTCTTTATTATCCACATTAACCATAATAATTTTTGTTACGAATAACAAGGACCATGTCAAAATGACAAGTGATGGAATTTGACTGCCATTTTGAGTAAATTAGAGTTCCAAATATAAAACTTAGTCTCAGACCAAAAATTCCACTGCATATGCACGGAGACATTAAAAAGACTGCAGAAAAAATACAACTAGGATTTGTTCAAGCCTATTAATGTCCTTCTATTATGAGCCATAGTGTCAGTGAATTTGTCAACTAATATGAAAATACAATTATTTAAGGGGTTTTTGTTTGTGTATTTTGAAGTTTTATTAATTACAGATCTTAATGTCCTTTATTATTTTAATAATATATCTGGATTATATTGTTCTGGTCTTAATTTTAAAATGGTTATCATAGTTGCCGTGTTTTAAAAACACTGTTATGACAGACCTAGTTTTACACACATGCAAGTCTCAACTGACTGTGCTTTAGAGAGGTGAGAAAACAAACTATAAGACATTAAGAGGTGTTATGTATGGCATGTTTTGTTACTATGGTTACTGGAATCAGCTGCATGTTTTGTTGTGTTGTAGACTGCTGGGTGGACCACAGTCCAAGCTCCAGTCAGTGCTGGTAAGAACAGTTAGTTATGTAAAACACAAACACAAATTCCAACTGTTAGCTATGTAAAACAACAGCTATGTAATTTAACACAAACAAATTCCAACTTTTAATATGTAAACATTTAGCTGTGTAAAACACAAATTCTAACAGTTAATATGTAAAACAAAATTTAGCTGTGTAAAACAAACACAAATTCCAACTGTTCTATGTAAAACAACAATTATGTAATTTAACAAACAAATTCCAACAGTTAATATGTAAAACAACAGCTGGCTATGTTATTCCAATAGTTAATATGTAAAGCAACATTAGCTATTTACACACACATTCCAATAGTTAATATGTAAAGCAACATTAGCTATGTTAGACACACATTCCAATAGTTAATATGTAAAGCAACATTAGCTATTTACACACACATTCCAATAGTTGGTATGTCAAACAACAGTTAGCTATGTAAAACAAATATGTAAAGCAACATTAGCTATTTACACACACATTCCAATAGTTGGTATGTCAAACAACAGTTAGCTATGTAAAACATAAACAGATTTCAGCAGGTATGTAAAACGCATTGTCAAATGCAAAACTGGCCTTGGTGGTGCAGTGGTTAAGCCATCAGACTACAGGCTGCAATTTCATGTTAAATATATAAATCACAAACACTATAATTGTAACAGTTACAGACATGGCCAATAAAACACACAAAGACACACACAAAATATTTGTAAATGTGAAAAACATGCAAATGCAATCTACAAATAGGTCTGATACGTATGTCCAAAACATAACCAAAGACATTTCTTTTAACTTGGATTCCACAACACAGGTTCTATCAATGATGGGTGGTGCTGGGTTTTTAATTTTTATACAGTTGGTACTGGTATATTAAAGGCCATGGTATGTACTGTCCTATCTGTAGGAAAGTGCATGCAGTATATCCATTACTGCTAACCGTATGTTATAATCAAATGGGTGAAACTAGTTTTCCTATCTGATTCTGTAATAACGACTAATATACTGGAGTGGTGTTAAACACTTTTTATTAATTCAGAATTAAGCAGAAGGGAATAGCAGGAACAGTCCTACATACAAACACATTTATCCCTGTGTTAACAAATTGTTTCTAAAACTCAGAATGCTGTACCAACACATTGAACTTAGTGGATGATTGAGAATAATGTTTTAACTGTTTCAGGTGAAGGATCTTCCAGACTTCAGATCCAGCACATCAGAAACTTTGCTGTCATGGAGACAGCAATTTGTAACTAAAACCAGAATATTTTCTTCTCAAACTAATATTGAACCTCTGTGGGAGAAACTACAAAAAGACCCTGACTTTAAGTATATATTAACTGAAGATAAACACTGCGTTCTTACCCCATGCAGACCTCCACCCTGCAAGAAACAGATACAGAAATGGTTAAATGGCAAGCAGTTGGTTCTTAAACATGTCACTAAGAATGAAGGTGATAGGACTATGACAGAAAGTGACTCAAACACAACACTGGATGTGTGTGTAGATAAATTAAAGACCTCTAGAAAACAGAAGCTGTCTGAACAAGACAGTAGTATGGATGTTTATGATGACAGCACTCTTGTAGATAATAGTGCTAATACAACCAGTGGGCAAGACCATCCTGCTAGCCAGGTTGTTAGAGACAGCAGTGTATATGATGGAAAACAAACTGACTCAGCCATGGACACTGATAGACCATGTGTTCAGATTATTCACATGAAGGGCACTTTGTCTTCTGGAAATCTCAGCACAGACGTCAAGAAAGAATGGTCACCGAATGATAAAAATAGAAATGGAAAGTCCCGGTGGGACCAGACTGAAGGTCATGATGCGTTACTTCCTAGGCATCAACAGACAGACACGATGGAATCCTCAGTTCTGCACAGTACACCTCATAGACATAAATCTTCACGTGTCGTGTTCGAGCCTTCCTGCAGTCCTATAGATTCTGGTCAGAGGAAGTCGAAACACAGAAAATGTGATAATCGAACACAGGAACAAGCAGCACCTGAAGAGAAGGACTTTACTCTCCCAAAAACTGTCCATCCACCACAGTCAACATCTAGAGAAGCATCGACACCTCTGAAACCAGCCCCAACAGCGCCATCAGTGAACAGACAACCATCATTACAGAAATCTGCTGGAGATGCTCAATTAAAGGTTTGGCTTATTGACTGTTGACACTTAAATAAAGTTTGGGGTTTTTTTTTGCTGATTAATGTGTCCTGAAATCACCTGGTCACCTTGTTGAGGTTAACGGATTAGCAAAGAGAATTGTTTATAATGTTTCAGTAATTACATGTATCTGTTTGTAAAGGTATTACTTTGATGATGAGGAATATTGTTATTATTATACATGTATAATACAATTCAGAAGTTAAGAACTTTCAATTCAGTTTTAAGCCACATTCAGTGTGTATAAGGCTACATGTTTTAGTACAGACAGCTGACTATAATTGCTTTTATTTAATGTCTTTCAGACTCCTCTAAGGACGTCCACATCGAAGGGAAGTAATGTTTCTCAAATTGATGGCCCAACACCAAAGAATACTTGTGGATTTAAGTACACACAGCAAAACATGCAAAATGCAAAGGCTATACATGAGGTAACAAAACTTGTACACAGTGTAGTTTGTGTAGCACTCAAATGATTCACCGATCAGTAACTACATTGTAGAAAACTTCATTCATACAACACCTTATGGACAAACCAGCCTTTGTGGCGTCGTGGTTAGGCCATCGGTCTACAGGCTGGTAGATACTGGGTTCGGATTCCAGTCGAGGCATGGGATTTTGAATCCAGATACCGACTCCAAACCCTGAGTGAGTGCTCCACAAGGCTCAATGGGTAGGTGTTAACCACTTGCACCGACCAGTGATCCATAACTGGTTCAACAAAGGCCATGGTTTGTGCTATCCTGCCTGTGGGAAGCGCAAATAAAAGATCCCTTGCTGCTAATGGGAAAAGAGTAGCCCATGTTGTGGTGACAGCGGGTTTCCTCTCAAAATCTGTGTGGTCCTTAACCATATGTCTGACGCCATATAACCATAAATAAAACGTGTTGAGTGCGTCGTTAAATAAAACATTTCTTTCTTTCTTTCCTTATGGACAAAAAACAAATTGTATAAGTAATGATAAATACTATGTTCAGTACTTATTGCTACACTTAATTTACACTTTAATCTTTTTCAATTTTTATATTTATTCATTTAACAGTGTTTTATATAATGTAAGGATCAAATGTTTTACTTACTACCCTGTCTAGTTCTAGAGGCCAACTGCAATTACAGTATACTGTATTGTTATTAAAAAAAATAACATAAAAGCTAATTTGGAAACTAACAGATGGCACTAACTGTGTCCATTTGGTGTATAGCAGGCTAATTCACTGTCAAAAGAAGTTAATAAAGCGTCTGTTTTGTTCTGTTTTCAGTACCAGTATTTAACCTTGCTGAGCATGGAGTTGCATGTGGAGACACGGGGAGACCTGCGACCTGACCCTGAGGTCGACTCCATCCAAGTCTTGTTCTACTCCATCCTCAACGATGTGCCTCCCAGTGAGGGAGACCGTTGGGTCACTGGACTCATCATTGTCGATAAGACCTCCGCCCAGCAAGATGTCAGAGTTCTTCCTGGTCAGTGTGATCCTGGACCAGATACTGGGGGTAATTCTAGTCTCAGACCATCAATGTCATCACCAAAACCGTCAACCTCCTCACACCTACCATCAACAAGTTCATCATCATCGGCAGCTTCACCCTCCAAATCTCACCAGCCCTCTCCTACATCAAAGAAACACATGCCCACCCTTTTCCAGAAGTCTGGAGTGTCTGAGAAGAATGTGTGTTACGTGATGTCTGAAGAAGAACTCATTGACTCATTTATTACTCTTATAGCACGGTTAGTAATCACTAGTTTCTTTATATATACTGAACAAAATAAGAAACTTCTGCTAACTTTGCTTGAACATAACTTGATGAAAACAAACTGGGGAAATAATTGTTATATATGCGTTTAAAGAGAGTTCCATGATGCATCGTTTGGTGCAAAAATCATGGCCATAGGTTAACAGAAACTGGGAGAAATGTTGACCAAGTGTGGTAGGGGTTAAAAAAAACCCCACCCACTTAATAACGGGTATGACCACTTCTTGAATTGACCACTGCAGTGCATCGCAGGCGCATAGAATTGACTAAAGTGTTGATTTCTGCCTGTGGAATATTGTTCCATTCCTGAATGAGCGCTTGACAAAGTTCGTTGACGTTAGCGGGTGGGTTGGGACAAGGCCTCAATCGTCTGTCCAGACTGTCCCAAACATGCTCGATGGGGTTGAGATCAGGACTTTTAGCGGGCCAGTCATCAATGAAATCAATGTTATTTGTCCTAAGAAAATTTACAGTGTCTCTAGCTGTATGAGAGGTGGCATTATCATGCTGAAAAATCGAGATGTTGGCGTTGTTATGGAACAGAGGAATGACGTGATGATGGAGAATGTCATCGCGGTAATGTTGAGCATTTAAATTGCCATCAATGACGACTAGTGGTGAACGATAACCATGGGCTATGGCTGCCCAGACCAGGACACAACCCCCACCCCCGAAACGATCTCGTTCAAGAACACAACAATCAGCATAGTGTTCATTTCTCCTATGGTAGACGCGCACCCTGCCATCACCATGTTGTAAAGAAAATCTGGATTCATCCGAAAAAATAACGGTATTCCAGCGTCGCTGTATCCAACGAGTGTGTACACGTGCCCAATTAAGACGATTTAGACGATGACGTTGCGTTAAAACGCATCCGACGTAAGGATGTACATGTAAACCGTTCTCCCGCAGACGATTACGAACAGTTTGCCCACTGATTCGGTTATTATGAAGCCCAGGTGTGTTAGCAGCAGTAGTAGTGGCAGTTTGGAATTGATTGTGCAAATGCGTGTTCATGATATAGCAGTCTTGACCACGCGTTGTAACACGCGGACGTCCACGATGTGGCAAGTCGTTGGTGCTTCCTGTCATTCGAAATCTTACACGTAGATTTTATATCACTCGACTAGAACTCCCAACATGCCTTGCAACGTCTTCTGTCGACATGCCAGCATCAAGCATGCCAATCGCCCGTTCGCGTAAATTATTGGGTATTCTTGGCATACTAAAAATGCTACAATGTAAAAAAAATTAATTTTTTTACAAATTTTGAAGCGTTTTCGTTCACTTGACAACAAGTCAGTAAGACAAGTAAAACAAATTGACCGAATACTACACGGGACATGTCGAACCATGCATGCACGTGCAAATTGAATTTCACGTTGTCGACGATTAACAATGCAAAAATAATCGATAAAATTCATGAATCCTGATAATACAGCTCAAGGCTAATACTACCTATATAATTTTATTACACAATGAATTTTTAACACAACAAATACTATATGTACAAATTGGAACTTTCTTTTTTTGTTCAGTATATATATATTGACAGGGAAAAAAATGAGGGATGACATAAATATTAACAGCAAATAATGACTGCAACTAAGAGTAAAACCTTCATCCATAATGCCAGTGAAGTAAATTGGGTCTGCGATACCATGTGTTCCTTTAATTCTTCTATTAAGTACACTGCAATTACTGCATGAGGTATAAAAAGTCGGTATGGATCAGTACTATATGTGTTTTCTTTATTTTGCATTCAAAAAGACAATTTTCTTTATAATTATAAATCAACATTGTATCTCTTTATTACCTGGTAACATATACAAGCCTGTACAGGGATAGTAAATAAAAATAATCCACTAGTCCGCAGATATCACTAGCCCGAGATTTTTCCTCAAATCTTATGACCACTTTCATTTGCCATATATGAAACAAACCATTTGTCAGCATAGTTTTACTCAAAATTGTGAGTCACCCAACAGGCTAGTGGGTTTTGATATTGATTCACCCGGAATGTTTTTTTACCATTTCGTGTGAGTGGGCGAGTGCAATTCCACAGCCCTGCATATACTACATCAAGAAGAAAATATGAAAACCGCATAAATGTGGACATCATATTTGTACAGTATAATATTTTCATATTGAGACATTAGCAAGTAAAGCATATTTTCCCAGTACCTAAATCCCTGCTTATTTTCACATGTTTCTTCTATCAGTTGAGTATTACGGGTAAATAAATACTGTTTTCAGGTGGGATCCTGACATACTTGTGGGCTATGAGATTCAGATGTTGTCATGGGGATATATCATTCAAAGGTCTTCACACCTTGGTGTGAACCTCTACACCAAGTTATCCAGAATTCCTGGTAAGTAGAAACAGTTATATTATGAGTTTGCTTCTGAATAAACAGTGTGATAAATACTGTATAGTAATTAGTATGACCTTTTTCTAGTAATAAATATTAAAATCTGTATACAGTAGAATCTTGTTGGCTCGACCTCGGAAGGGTCGAACACACCGCAATGCTCGAACCAAAAACAAAGTTCCGAGATTTTTATATTAACTGCTGAAGGGTTGAACACTTCCATTTTCAACTATAAGCCTTCTCTCGAACTAAATTATCGGTCCCATATGTGTTAATAGCTATATTTCTCTCGAACTGGTGATCCATCAAATATCAAATGGTAAACCATCAAAACGGATTAAGAATTGCTGTGCTTGTGCTTTTGGTTATTACAACCTTTGGATTAATTACTTAGGCGGAACCAACTATAGAAAGAAATAAAGAAATGTTTTATTTAATGACGCAGTCATAGATGAATTGGGGAATCGCAACAATAGCCATGTAATCCTTTCGTTACCACACTTGTCATGTTGTTTATTAAACGGCTATCGGTAATGATCTTTCAAGTACAGCTAGTGTTATTGTAACTGTTAGGTGAACCGTGATACCAATCAAACAATTAGTGCACAAACGGGCCTCAGCATACTTTGAACACAACTACATTTCTGGAAAGTAGACAGTGCTGCATTTTTTATTATGGAAATATTCAAATAAATTTAGAAATAAATTCATGTAAATACAGATTAAGAATTTGCCATTTATTTATTTTATTTAAGTGCACTTACATGTATTACACAATTTGTATCTAATTCAACTTTCTAACTGATGTTACGGAAATGTCCAATGTTGACTGAATGGTTCGGTCGAACTACTCGATGAGTCAAACACTTTCTTGAGCATCAACGGGGTTCAAATCAATGGGATTCAACTGTATATAGAATTCAAAATACATAAACATTGCAACTTACTGTTTTTGATTTAAAATTTAGAATCACTTCTTGGTTGGTTTTTTATTTTTATTTTTATTTTTAGTTGAATCCTGGAACATAACATCATTCTCAGCAAAATGAATAATAATACAAGTATACCGATTGTATTTGAAGAGTTTCATCGCAAAACGCGATAAACACCACTATACACGCCCAATCTTAAAAACGTTTTATTCAAACCACCATAAACACTACGCCAGTTTCTCTGCAATCTGTGATATATCCTAAGATAATCGTATCACGTTTTGCTGAAAACTGAATTTGAACTTGTGTTTGTCTACAAGTGAACAGTGTCTTGAGTGTTGTTCACAGAATGGTTTTTAATATGGCGTTTATTGCATTTTGCGATGAAACTTCATTTATTCTGCTTTCTTTTCACATTGTAAATCTTATTGAATACTCCCTGTATTTGTTTCAGACACGAAAGAAAGCAAACATTATCAGGAACACAATGATGACTGGGGGGCAGCCCAATCGTCTGAAATCCACGTCACTGGGCGGATAGTCCTCAACTTGTGGAGACTTCTCAGACACGAGGTGAGCTATTCTCATAATGACAGAAAATACAACTAAATGATGATAACAGAGACAACTTTATATTCATGTAGGTCAGTGTTGAACATAAACAGATAACGGCTAAGATATGTGAGGTTAACTTGAATTGAGGTGATCTGGGTGTTTATCTTTATTTAGGCTTGAGAAAATGGCCTTTGTTGTAGAAGTCAGAGGTGAAGATTGTATGGTATTTTTAGTTTTTATATAATTATGTTATTTCATCTTTAATTGATGGGGCTGGATGTAGCCCAGTGGTAAAGCACCCGACTGATGTACAGTTGGTCTAGGATTGATTGCCCCTCGGTGGTCTTACCGGGCTATTTCTCATTCCAACCAGTACACCACGACTGGTATAACAAAGGCCATGATGTCTGCTATCCTGTACATGGGATGATGCATGTAAAAGAACCTTTGCTACTAATGGAAAAATGTAGCAGGTTTGCTCTCTACGACTGTCAAAATTACCAAATGTTTGACAACATTGTGCTCTAGTGCTGTCATTAAACAAAACAAACTTTAATTGACCTTTAATAGTGATACATTTCTGTCATTATTCTCGCATCTTTCCAAGTGACAGTGTTACAGTAATAGACTGGACATTTTTAAGGTTACTCTCAATGTCGACAGCTTTGAGTTATTATCGCATCTTACCAAGAGACAGTGTTATATTATTAGACTGGACATTTTTCAGGTTGATCTCAATGTCTACAGCCTTGAGTTATTTTCGCATCTTACCAAATGACTGTGTTACAGTAATGGACTTGATATTTTTCAGGTTACTCTAAATATCTACAGCTTTGAGAATGTGGCCTTCCATGTTCTTCACCAGAGATTGCCAGCCTATTCCTTTCGCACTCTGTCATTGTGGTATGGCAACCGGCTACATCATAACAGGTATCACAGATACACACCCTATATGATAAATGCATTTTTTATATCAATTTTGCTTTAAAAATGGATGCACAATTTCATCGTGTTTAACAAGAAGTTTTTTATACATAACATGAAATGATTTTTCTATACTTACATGATATTCATGTCTCAAATTATGAGTTCTAAATATACCATATGATTAATAATGACTTTTTATTTATTATGTCACTACTACATTTAGTTTTATTTCATATTGTGAATAGTTCTTTTGATTGATAGAAACCTATTTTATTACAATTAAATACAAATAGGTAGTTGTTTTGATAATGTGTCTAGTTTGTTTATGTTGACTTGTGCTTTATTACAGATGGCGAGTGGTTGAGTATTATCTGACTCGAGTTAAGGTGACTAGTTTGTTTATGTTGACTCGTGCTTTATTACAGATGGCGAGTGGTTGAGTATTATCTGACTCGAGTTAAGGTGACTAGTTTGTTTATGTTGACTCGTGTTTTATTACAGATGGCGAGTGGTTGAGTATTATCTGACTCGATTTAAGGTGACTAGTTTGTTTATGTTGACTCGTGCTTTATTACAGATGGCGAGTGGTTAAGTATTATCTGATTCGAGTTAAGGTGACTAGTTTGTTTATGTTGACTTGTGCTTTATTACATGTGTCAAGTGGTTGAGCATTATCTGAGTATTATCTGACTCGAGTTACGGTGACTAGTTTGTTTATGTTGACTCGTGCTTTATTACAGGTGGCGAGTGGTTGAGTATTATCTGACACGAGTTAAGGTGACTAGTTTGTTTATGTTGACTCGTGCTTTATTACAGATGGCGAGTGGTTGAGTATTATCTGACACGAGTTAAGGTGACTAGTTTGTTGATGTTGACACGTGCTTTATTACAGATGTTGAGTGGTTGAGTATTACTTGAAACGAGTTAAGGTGACTAGTTTGTTTATGTTGACTCGTGCTTTATTACAGATGGCGAGTGGTTGAGTATTATCTGACTCGAGTTAAGGTGACTAGTTTGTTTATGTTGACTCGTGCTTTATTACAGATGGCGAGTGGTTGAGTAGTTTGTTTATGTTGACTCGTGATTTATTACAGATGGCAAGTGATTGAGTATTATCCGACTCGAGTTAAGGTGACTAGTTTGTTTATGTTGACTCGTGCTTTATTACAGATGGCGAGTGGTTGAGTATTATCTTGACTCGAGTTAAGGTGACTAGTTTGTTTATGTTGACACGTGCTTTATTACAGATGGCGAGTGGTTGAGTATTACTTGAAACGAGTTAAGGTGACTAGTTTGTTTATGTTAACTCGTGCTTTATTACAGATGGCGAGTGGTTGAGTATTATCTGATTCGAGTTAAGGTGACTAGTTTGTTTATGTTGACTCGTGTTTTATTACAGATGGCGAGTGGTTGAGTATTATCTGACTCGAGTTAAGGTGACTAGTTTGTTTATGTTGACTCGTGCTTTATTACAGATGGCGAGTGGTTGAGTATTATCTGACTCGAGTTAAGGTGACTAGTCTGTTTATGTTGACTCGTGCTTTATTACAGATGGCGAGTGGTTGAGTATTATCTGACTCGAGTTAAGGTGACTAGTCTGTTTATGTTGACTCGTGCTTTATTACAGATGGCGAGTGGTTGAGTATTATCTGACACGAGTTAAGGTGACTAGTTTGTTGATGTTGACACATGCTTTATTACAGATGGCGAGTGGTTGAGTATTACTTGAAACGAGTTAAAGCCAACATTGAAATCATTGATCAGCTAGACCTGGTTGGAAAGACGAGTGAGTTTGCTCGAGTGTTTGGAATTGAATTTTTCGATGTTCTCTCAAGAGGATCCCAGGTAACTTTGTAATTTAAAATATATTTACATAAATAAAGAAAGGCCACTATTGACAGAGCAGCTAACAAATTTAAGAACACATTTACTTTATTTTGTTACTGATAATTGAACCAGTAATTAAATGAGCAAATTTCGCTATTCTACGTTGTTAATTATTTTGAACACATCACCAGTAACACAGTATGTAGTTTATATGTGTGGTATTTAATTGTAATTCAGTATCGAGTAGAATCGATGATGCTGCGAAACGTGAAACCACCTGAACCACCTGACCCTATATGTGTGGTATTTAATTGTAATTCAGTATCGAGTAGAGTCGATGATGCTGCGACTGGCAAAACCGATGAACTTCATCCCCGTGTCGCCCAGTGTCCAGCAGCGTGCCAGGATGAGGGCAGGGGAGTGCATCCCGCTGACTCTGGAACCCAAATCTCAGTTCTACATGGACCCTGTCGTCGTCCTCGACTTCCAGTCTCTCTATCCCTCCATCATGATCGCTTACAATTATTGCTTTTCTACATGTCTCGGGAGATTAGAATGTCTCGCGAATGCACAGTAAGTGTGAGATTTTCATTTCTGCTTCATGTCAGTGAGTCTCTACCAGATATTGTTATTACAGTAACAACTACAAATGGCTGTCAATAGTTCCTGTTTTGAAGAAATATTGCCTGAAGTACTTTAAGATTAGTAGCAGGTGGTTGTATAAAAATAGCTGTGACTGTTCCTGATAGTTCTGGGCTAGTATCAAGTAATCTTAGTACTGTACAATCTACAGCTGTTAGTGGTGTATATAAAGTTCTATTTGATAAAATCACATAATACTGTCATTAAGATTACTTCGATTAGAGTTGATTTTTGTTTGAATCAGCAACCTTGATGTTGTAGCTACTTTCTATGACTGACTATAAAATATTAATAGCTAGAATATTATGTTGTATTTAAAATTAATTCTTCTCCACATACTCGTTTTGAAGAAGATATGACTTGATCTATAATGTAACCTGGAAGCTGATGTGTTGGTCATTAATACTAGCTGTCTTGCTTACAGGGATGGGCCATTTGAATTTGGATGTACGTCTCTAAACATCAAACCTTCCCTGCTCAAGGTTTGTATGTTATGTTTATTTCCAACATGTTCAACCAAATAGATTTAATTTTCTGTGAAAACAGCTAAGAATTTGACAACAGTTAACCTTTTACTATAAAACTATAGCATCATATTTCCATAAGTTACAGTTCGAATTTGTATCCAGAGCTCAACTAAATTTTGAATCAAGGCAAATAATAGTTAAATATGGATTTATGAGTTTAAAAAGAAAAACTAAAGTGACATCTATAAATTAGTTTTAAAGAAAACAGAATCAAACAAGTATTTCATTAATTATGTTTTGAAGAATAGTGTCCACTCTGTTAAAGCTTAGCATTTTCTTTTTATCTTTCAGAAACTTGGAACTGATGTCACGGTTTCACCAAATGGTGTTGTGTTTGTGAAACAAAATGTCCGACATGGCATTCTTCCCAAGTAAGTTGTTACATATATTTTCATTTTAAGTGAAAAAAGAATCAAACATTTATTAACTGAAAGTAACATTTTATAGAAACAATTGAGGATGCAGCCTTGAATGAAATCTTTTATATGACTATGTACCTTTGACCTTTGTAAAGTGATGGTATTAGATTTGTCTGGTGTATTTACGATATTACTAACATTTTTATTTAGCATATTTACTTAGTAGATACCTGGGTTGTTCAATAACTGATTGAATCTCTCTTACTGGAGTTCTATTAGATCAGTAGATACCTGGGTTGTTCAATAACTGATTGAATCTCTCTTACTGGAGTTCTATTAGATCAGTAGATACCTGGGTTGTTAAATAACTGATTGAATCTCTCTTACTGGAGTTCTATTAGATCAGTAGATACCTGGGTTGTTCAATAACTGATTGAATCTCTTTCACTGGAGTTCTATTAGATCAGTAGATACCTGGATTGTTAAAGGAAACATGTCACGTAACCTATATTTGGCACCAACCATGTACAATTAATTATAAATTGAATCACCTAAAAAAAAAAAATATATATTTAATTACTTAAAATATCTCCATAAAAAACCCCCAGATACGAGCTCTTAGCTGAAATTGCCGATCTTTAATGAGCAGGGCAATCACGAGGTCTGTGACGTCAGAGACGCGTCGCTTAATCTGAGGCCTTACACTTAAAAGCAATAGTCCGTACCACTCATAAAGAATCTAAGACTTGCACAGCTTACCAAAACAATGAGTGTTCATTTGCAAAACGTTTTGCCATATCAATATGAGCTGTTAGTAAATGAAGAAAGACACACATTTACTTACAACAGTGATACTGAAGAAAAAACCAATAGCGAGTCGGAGAGTGGAGAAACCGATGGTGCCAGACCAGACCGGTCGACCAATTTACAGCACGGAAGCCCGAAAGTAACCCGGAAACAAAACCAAAACTCGGATGCTAATGCCGAGGTGTATACTGTTCACATTTAGCATAAAGATACACCTCGATATGATGTATTTAAATATGTAAAAAATATAAATGTAGGACAAAAATTTGTTTGTATTGTTTTAGAAAATATCGCATTTTTTATGTTCGGGCTGTACATAATGAAATCTGTATGCACAGTGTAAACAAACGCTCTAATTTACGACAATGCGCTTCACTTTCATTAACCTGACTTGTAAAACAACATAAATGACTTGAGAGTATAATCAACTTTTAAACTAAATATATTTCTATTTGGATCAATAGAACGAAATGGGGTTATAGTATTTTTCTCTCATAAAAAAAGTAGCATATTATTAGGCCTGTGGTAGGGTGTGTTAGAGTAAAAACGACCACTCACGATACCCAAGTGATAATTTTCTTTTCTTTGGTACTACGTAATTGGTCAGTTTTGTAATTTTAGATGGGAAAGTCTACTTAATCAAGGGTTTTACAGCATTATTTACAGTAATGAAGCAGGGCGGCTGATAATGTCCATTAACATTGTACTATAGTCGTGACAGGTTACGCCACAATACCCTGTGATCTTAAAAAAACTGGCACGTATTTTGTACGTATGTCTAGACTGTGGTAATCACTTACCTGGTCGATACCCTGCAATATACACCTGCCAATCAGGAATCACATGTGCAGGCCACGGAAAGAAATTAGGACCAATTAACTAAAACAACACTCCGATTCTCAAGTCAGCCCGTGGATGAAACATAATAGTTATTTCGACACCGACAGTAGTGGTTTATTTTGTATTGAACTTCGTGTTACTTTGGGGCTTCGGGCGATGAGGAACGTTTTTGTGACGTATTCTGCCTGAAGATTAAAAACATTATTTAAAATTATTATTGTTTTCTACACGTTTTTAAAAAAACATATTTAAATACATCGTACTGAGATGTATCCTCATGCCAAATCCCATGGTTGTATATGCCATATTTAATTACTTATTGAGGTTTCCTTCTTCGGACGGTGAATACAGATTTTGTTATGTAGGCCTACAGCCCTAACATGAATTTTTTTTTTTTTTCAAAACAAATAAATAAATAAAATTTTCTACATTTTTGTTTTAACATATATAAATACATCATGCTGAGGTGTATCTTTGTGCCAAATATGTACAATGTACACCTCAGCATTCGCAACCGAGTACTGTTTTTGTCTCCGGGTAACATTCGGGCTCCGGGCTGTAAATAGGCCGACACCAAAGTACTATGCGGTGTTGGTGTCCAATCTTTTCTTTTGCGATAAAATACACGCGTCTTTCTTCGGATACAATCCTTTGGAAAACCATAAAAAGACAATCCTGATTGTTTAAACTGTTTATTTTTACACCCAAAGGCCGCGCAGTACGGCACTGTTGGACTGAAAAGATCGTAAGCCCCTTACTCCATATATAAACAGTTAACAACAATGGAAGAGTACAGCGGCTCTGACGTCACTTCCCTTTTTTTCCGAACGCTCACGAATAAATATGCATAAATTGTACTTTGATACTGATTAGCGTAATTTCTTCATTTTAAGTTAACTACACGTATTTTATTGTTATAAAGTTATTTGTATATTATTTTTATATCATTTTGCTTTTAAAATGAGCTATAATATGGTCTCGTGTCATGTTTCCTTTAAATAACTGATTGAATCTCTCTTACTGGAGTTCTATTAGATCAGTAGATACCTGAGTTGTTCAATAACTGATTGAATCTCTCTCACTGGAGTTCTATTAGATCAGTAGATACATGGGTTGTTAAATAACTGATTGAATCTCTCTGACTGGAGTTCTATTAGATCAGTAGATACATGGGTTGTTAAATAACTGATTGAATCTCTCTCACTGGAGTTCTATTAGATCATTAGATACCTGGGTTGTTAAATAACTGATTGAATCTCTCTCACTGGAGTTGTATTAGATCAGTAGATACATGGGTTGTTCAGTAACCGATTGAATCTCTCTTAATGGAGTTCTATTAGATCAGTAGATACATGGGTTGTTCAGTAACCGATTGAATCTCTCTCACTGGAGTTCTATTAGATCAGTAGATACATGGGTTGTTCAGTAACTGATTGAATCTCTCTCACTGGAGTTCTATTAGATCAGTAGATACCTGGGTTGTTCAGTAACTGATTGAATCTCTCTTACAGGAGTTCTATTAGATCAGTAGATACCTGGGTTGTTCAATAACTGATTGAATCTCTCTTACTGGAGTTCTATTAGATCAGTAGATACCTGGGTTGTTCAGTATCCGATTGAATCTCTCTGACTGGAGTTCTATTAGATCAGTAGATACATGGGTTGTTCAGTATCCGATTGAATCTCTCTGGAGTTTTATTAGATCAGTAGATACATGGGTTGTTCAATAACTGATTGAATCTCTCTTACTGGAGTTTTATTAGATCAGTAGATACATGGGTTGTTAAATAACTGATTGAATCTCTCTTACTGGAGTTCTATTAGATCAGTAGATACATGGGTTGTTCAATAGCTGATTGAATCTCTCTTACTGGAGTTTTATTAGATCAGTAGATACATGGGTTGTTCAATAACTGATATACATGGGTTGTTCACTAACTGATTGAATCTCTCTTACTGGAGTTTTATTAGATCAGTAGATACCTGGGTTGTTCAGTATCCGATTGAATCTCTCTCACTGGAGTTGTATTAGATCAGTAGATACCTGGGTTGTTCAATAACCGATTGAATCTCTTTCACTGGAGTTCTATTAGATCAGTAGATACCTGGGTTGTTAAATAACTGATTGAATCTCTCTTACTGGAGTTTTATTAGATCAGTAGATACATGGGTTTTTAAATAACTGATTGAATCTCTCTGACTGGAGTTCTATTAGATCAGTAGATACCTGGGTTGTTAACTAACTGATTGAATCTCTCTTACTGGAGTTTTATTAGATCAGTAGATACATGTATACTCAACAAAATTAATTAAAAATCAGATTTGTTTTGTTTTCCGTATTTTATACTATATATAAAGAAAAGTGCCAAAACATATCTACTGGCCCTCAATTAATGTTATTGAGTATTTTTAATGCTTTCTTGTGTTTGCCAGGATGGTTGAAGAAATATTAAATACGAGACTAATGGTTAAGAAATCCTTGAAGACTAACAAGGCAGACAAGGTATGTGTTTTAAAAATGTCTGTACCAACGTTCACACTATTTATAAATACATTTCTTAATAAATAGTTTCTCCTATTTATTGTTGCTATACTTATTTTGAGGTTTTTAAAAATTAAGGTTGTGTTTGGTCTTGAATGTATGTATTTTAACAAGCAAAAATTAAAGTTAAGTTTTGTTTTTGGTGTTTGTATTTAGAATATACAGTGTTTATGAATCTGTTGCAGGTTCTGAGCCGGTTACTGGATGCCCGACAGCTTGGACTGAAGTTGATAGCAAACGTCACCTACGGTTACACAGGAGCAAGCTTCTCCGGGCGCATGCCCTGTATTGAAGTACGTACTGGTGTGTTTTACTGTGACACATTGCACTGTGTTGAATATATTTTATTGTTGGTAATATGCTTGTGTGAATACCTTATGATATATAGAAAGTAATAAATGGTGAGATAAAAAAGAATACAAACCTAAGTTGTTATAGTGTGTAAAAATAATACAGTGTCAAGATTAATGACTGTAAATCTAAAAACTTGTATTTCTCTCTTGACTCAGGTTGGTGACAGCATAGTACGCAAAGCTAGAGAAAGTCTGGAGCTGTCAATCAAACTGGTTGAGGATACTCCACACTGGAGGGCAAAGGTCGTTTACGGAGATACAGACAGGTACGTTTCTGTAGCACTGGATAAATAAGTGTGTGAGTAGAATAATTGTACAAATTATATCTACATAATGCACAAAAAAAACTATTTCTGATGGTACGACGTTCTTAAATAAAATTATGTTACTAAACAATTCAGTTCACACTGTAGTACATAAATATGTCTACAATTTGTTTTTACAAATAAATATAGTGTATATAGCTGAATATATTTCTAGAGCTTTAAGGGACAGTTCAATGTACTTTGATGGGTTTTTTAAACAATATTTATTGAAATAATGAAATGATCGGCAAATAGGTGGTAGGCCTATATAAACGCCTCTCCACGAGATGATGTTACATGCTGCATACATTTGTCATCTTTCACCGCCTGTTTAAAATGTTATGTGCATTAAGTGTTCTAGATACAGAATTCAAGACGTTATTTATGACCTGTGAACATCCATCTTGTTTCAGCATGTTTATCTTGCTGAAAGGTCGCAGTAAGGATGAGGCATTTGTTGTGGGCCAGGAGATTGCTGATGCGGTTACTAACATGTTTCCTAAACCAATGAAGCTCAAGTTCGAGAAGGTAATTCATGCTTTATCAATCTAGTATTTGTAACTGGACATTTAAACAATTTCTCTGTCAGTTTTAACAGATATTGTTAAAACATTTAATTATTTTTAACATTGCCACTCATGTTTTTTAATAATAGTATTTTAAATTTTATTCTGTCCTGTATTTTACTCTGTTGTTGTGTGGTTTATGTAGTCCCATTTTCACTAATGACCTAATTAAGATTTATAACAGTATAATTTGATTGTTTTTTAATGTTGTGTTTATTTACTAGTGTCTGACTGTACTAAAACTGGAAGTAAAACCTCTGTTTTATTAGTGACAAGTAGAAATAACTAATTCCTCTATTTTATTAATGTCAGGTGTATTTGCCATGTGTTCTGCAAACAAAGAAACGGTATGTGGGTTTCATGTACGAAAATCCCGATCAGAAAGACCCGGTTTACGATGCTAAGGGTATTGAGACGGTGAGGCGAGATGCTTGTGCAGCGGTTTCAAAGGTAATCATTTCGTTCACATTGTTTTCTCCCTATATAAATAGTTGTTCTCTAAATCTATTAGATGTTTGCAAAGAATTAAATATTTTAAGCAGTCATATTTAAGGGCAATCTGTAGTTAGATTTGAATTAAAACTGAGAATATTTTTAATGCACAGGCTGTGTAGCAGTCTGCAATTCACAAGTAATGATGTTACGTGTATAATGAATGTCAAATTCTTGTTAAAATAAGCAGTTACATTTTAACAAGGTTTGCAAACTTGTGTCCACTGAGTTGAAACTAAACTCTTTTTAGTATGCAGGTTTCTGCAGTAATCTTTCACACTGCTGTTCAAAGTCGTCATATGACATGTATAAATAAGCAGTTATGTTTTAAACCAAGCTTGTAAATGTGTTTGTATCATGTTAAAATGGGTGTTTTTACTGTGCAGGTGTTGGAGCGGTCCATCAAGCTGCTGTTCACGAGCCGTGACATGTCGCAGGTGAAGCAGTACGTGCAGCGACAGTGTAACAAGTTGATGGAGGGCAAAGTGTCCATCCAGGACTGCGTGTTTGCCAAGGAGTACCGCGGGATGGCGGGATACAAGCCGGGCGCCTGTGTGCCAGCGCTAGAAATAGCCAGGTACGTAGTTCTACTACTGCTACAATTAACTGAGAACATGTGTGCCAGAGCTAGAAATAGCCAGGTACGTAGTGCTACTACTGCTACAATTAACTGAGAACATGTGTACCAGAGCTAGAAATAGCCAGGTAGGTAGTGCTACTACTGCTACAATTAACTGAGAGCATGTGTGCCAGCACTAGAAATAGCCAGGTACGTAGTGCTACTACTGCTACAATTAACTGAGAGCATGTGTGCCAGAGCTAGAAATAGCCAGGTACGTAGTGCTACTACTGCTACAATTAACTGAGAGCATGTGTGCCAGAGCTGGAAATAGCCAGGTACGTAGTGCTACTACTGCTACAATTAACTGAGAACGTGTGTGCCAGAGCTGGAAATAGCCAGGTACGTAGTGCTACTACTGCTACAATTAACTGAGAACGTGTGTGCCAGAGCTAGAAATAGCCAGGTACGTAGTGCTACTACTGCTACAATTAACTGAGAACGTGTGTGCCAGAGCTGGAAATAGCCAGGTAGGTAGTGCTACTACTGCTACAATTAACTGAGAACATGTGTGCCAGAGCTGGAAATAGCCAGGTACGTAGTGCTACTACTGCTACAATTAACTGAGAACATGTGTGCCAGCGCTAGAAATAGCCAGGTACGTAGTGCTACTACTGCTACAATTAACTGAGAACATGTGTGCCAGCGCTAGAAATAGCCAGGTACGTAGTGCTACTACTGCTACAATTAACTGAGAACATGTGTGCCAGCGCTAGAAATAGCCAGGTACGTAGTGCTACTACTGCTACAATTAACTGAGAACATGTGTGCCAGCGCTAGAAATAGCCAGGTACGTAGTGCTACTACTGCTACAATTAACTGAGAACATGTGTGCCAGCGCTAGAAATAGCCAGGTACGTAGTGCTACTACTGCTACAATTAACTGAGAACATGTGTGCCAGCGCTAGAAATAGCCAGGTACGTAGTGCTACTACTGCTACAATTAACTGAGAACATGTGTGCCAGAGCTAGAAATAGCCAGGTACGTAGTGCTACTACTGCTACAATTAACTGAGAACATGTGTGCCAGCGCTAGAAATAGCCAGGTACGTAGTGCTACTACTGCTACAATTAACTGAGAACATGTGTGCCAGCGCTAGAAATAGCCAGGTACGTAGTGCTACTACTGCTACAATTAACTGAGAACATGTGTGCCAGCGCTAGAAATAGCCAGGTACGTAGTGCTACTACTGCTACAATTAACTGAGAACATGTGTGCCAGAGCTAGAAATAGCCAGGTACGTAGTGCTACTACTGCTACAATTAACTGAGAACATGTGTGCCAGAGCTAGAAATAGCCAGGTACGTAGTGCTACTACTGCTACAATTAACTGAGAACATGTGTGCCAGAGCTAGAAATAGCCAGGTACGTAGTGCTACTACTGCTACAATTAACTGAGAGCATGTACCAAATGGAGAAATAACCAGGTGGTTAAAACTACAAGCTACCAACTTTATTTATAAACAATTGTAGAGCAATTGTAGGCAAGTGTTCTGGCTCTAAAAATAGCCAGGTACTAGTTATTAAATCCATTTATATGCAATCCTATCAGAATGGGAGGTCAGTATTATTTAACTTGGAGCATATGTGTATTAGCTGTCGAAATAGTTATGTATTTATTACTGTAGGCTATCAAACAAAATTAATGTACCTCAGAGGAATATATTGGACCAGCTCTGAAGAAAAAAAGAATGACCTAAATCTTGCACATAACAGGAATTCTATGGGAAAGTAGACATTTCTTTTTTTTTCCTTCTTTTTTTTTACAGTGGGCATAATAGGATGTTCCCATGGGTGGTATAAATGCACAAGTTTTCTGCCCCCTCCGCAACCCCTTCCCAGTATGGGCCTGGAAATTGTTTATCTTTTCTTTTAGAGTAGATATTGTGTTTATAATGTTAACTTGAAGTTCAAACTCTAAAGATTTAGAAGCACAGACCTCAAAAATGTATTTCCTCTAGTAGATGTTGAATGTCAAACTTTTAGGTCCAGATTTACGACGCCTGTTTTTCTTAAAATGCAAGTGTTTAAGCATTGTAAATGTATGTAGTTACATGCATGTAAGACTAAAACAGGCTCTTACAGTTTTATTTCCAAACATAGTTTTCTGGACTTTTTGACAATGCCACAATATATTGAACTGAAATTTTATGTATAGCTTTGTCATGTAGAGCTATAGGTAAAGTTTGACTCTTATGAGGAGTTGCCCATTTTGACTGAATTATAGCCCATGAACTTAGGAGATATGAAAATTTGTTGGTCCTGGTAGATGACATGTGTTACTTTAGCACTACTCTGAGAACCCTTGTTGTGTTTGGTTTGCCAGGAAACTGTTGCGCCAGGACCGTCGTGGTGAGCCGAGGGTGAGCGAGCGAGTGCCGTACGTGATCGTGTACGGAAGTCCCGGTCTGCCGCTCATCCAGCTGGTGAGACAACCCCTCGAGTTGCTGCGAGACCCCACGCTGCGGATCAACGGTGTCTACTACATCACCAAACAGATCCTGCCTCCACTCGGCAGAATGTTCTCCCTCCTGGGCATCGACGTCTTTACCTGGTAAGTCCGTATTGCTTCTATATATATATATATATATAGTTCATCATGCTTTAGATTTCGAGCCTGCCTGTGTTTGTAAATACCTCTGTCTGGATCAAGTCGTATTTGATATCCTAAAGCTTGTCAGCTAGTGCTTTACTCATTAGAATTATTATTAGTTTTATTTTTTTCAGTTTTGGCATATAGCATATTTTTCCTGTGTATCAGGAATAATGTTAAAATAAATCTATTTTTCAGGTACCAAGAAATACCAAGGGTAATCCGATTTGTGCCACAGTCAGTTGTGGGAGCAGATAATAAGAAAGTAAGGATTATTTCTAGTACATAGTACAAGTTTTATTAGTTGTCTTATTTGATATATCAAAATAGAATAATCAGTTTACGAAATAAAGAGAAAGACAATAGTGATGTTTGCTCACTTGACTCATGCGATCAATTAATCAGGTACACGTTTTATGATTGAATACAATCCAATACAGAGTTACTTCCCTGCTAGTTTTGTAGTTCTTGCTGCAACAGTGATACATGAGGAAATTATATAATATTT
The DNA here is from genome assembly GCF_016097555.1 of Gigantopelta aegis. Taxonomy (NCBI): domain Eukaryota; kingdom Metazoa; phylum Mollusca; class Gastropoda; order Neomphalida; family Peltospiridae; genus Gigantopelta; species Gigantopelta aegis. Next base: position 113,954,223 of record NC_054702.1, read on the forward strand.
GAGATATATAAACATGTTAATTATTTGAACAATAAAAGTTATTAAAAAAAATTATAATTATAAATCACCTCTTATAAATATGATTGGCATAAAGTACCTTGATTTAGTATGCCGAGGTACCACATACATTTTAATAGCTTATTTATTGATCATTAATCAGTTTGTGCACACTAGTGATTCATGAAAAAATTTCATCCATTTCCCAACATTAATTGGAAGTATACACAGTTGTAATGATTATGTTGACAGGGAACGATCTCTCAGTATTTTGTGACGACCAACTGCCCGATCTGTGACGAGCAGTCGAAGCAGCCCATCTGTCCGACATGCCTGTCTGACTGCCAGATGACGGCCGTCACATTGATGGAGAACACCAGGCTGTGTGCCAGGGTCCACGACACATTGGGTCAGGTAAATCAGATTAGGTCACAGCCCAGTCAGGCTTTCTGCTTTGTAACAGGAAGGAAAAGACATTTATTCAAGGACATCTTGGCAGGTTTAACTACGAGGTTTTGCTTATTTTGATAGTGTGTAGGAAACTTGCCATTGCTACATCTAACTTCATCCGTGTCAGTAGGTGTAACCAAAATAAAATGTGATCAAATGTTAAACAAGGTAACTTCAGCTTAAAGCAAATAATGTTTCGTTCGACAAGATAACCTGAAGTAATAAGGTTGACTCATGTAAGAGCTATTAAGGTAGATCTTATCGTGACTAAGCCAGAGTGTCATGAAATCGGATTGCAGTTAGATTTTCATTCACTTTACACAATTCTAAAGAAACTCTAGTAATGAGCAGGGCCCATATTTTTGAAGCTATTGTAAAACTATAGTAGTCTATGGCGAGAGTGTCGTGGTGACGTCATGGCTTACGACTGTTATATGATATGGCTAAGATAGCTTTGAAAATCTGTAGCCTGGTCAGTTTGCTAAAGGTAAAGTTTCACAATAAAGATATTTACTGTGCACCTTGTGATCGATTCCCTTATGTTCCAGGTCTGCTACAACTGCATGGGAAGCCAGGATGCCACTCAGCCATGCATCTCCACTGACTGCTCCATTCTGTTTCGACGGGTTCTAGCACACAATGACAACAACAAGGCAGAGTACCATCGACAGATGCTCGAGAAAGCTCTTGAGTTTTGATCTGTCTCGGTCCTTCCTCTAGTGGCTGGGATCTTGTCTTCCAGAAGAGAGCATTACACTGCCAATGATCAGACAGAACCTGCTGTTTGAAACGCATACCAAGATATAGTAACACTTTCTGACCTATGTGTTATAACACCTACACAAAATGACATGATTCTATTTTTGATAGATATCAATTTCAAATAAGTTGCTGAAGTTAATCTGCACATCTGTCTGATTCCAGTTATTATTACTGTTGATGTTCCTGGCTTTCCTCGGTGAACAAATTTGTTTAGAATAGATATCCATGTCTGTTGTGAAAATAGTTCACACCACTTGCATGTGCACACTTTTAAATAAACCACTATGGGAATGTTCCCAGGAAATGTATCAAACACTTTCATGACTGGTCTCTGCTGATTACCACCTGCTGCTGTTTCTAGTCCTGGGTACCAAATCCAGACTCATTAGTGGGTTAATGAACACCAAAACGTTAACTATAGCCAGCTGGCAGACTCGCATGCAGCAGATACTAGTGGGTTCTAGAACACATACCTAATTACAGGAGGCTGACATTCATCTACAGGGACAACATCCACTTTGCTGTAATGCATTTGATAGTGTGATTGTGACATCCATTTACTTATTCTATGAATACTTTGGATTCTAATTTTGTTGTACCAATACAGTGCTTGTCTTTGAAGGGTAAATGTTCATCAATTCACATGTCAATTTGATGGCAAAACAGTCCAAACCTACGAGTGCCAGTCCTGAATAGTTCTCAAAGTGCCTTTTATCGACAGCACACTGAACCACGTATCATGACGTATTAGTTCACCTTTTACTTACACAGACTTCAAACACATCCATAGCTTTCTGCTTTTTGACATAGTGTTATTTTCTGTGAGCCATAATAAGTGTAACCACTTCTTAGTTTGTTGTATCGGGTAAACTGGAGCTTTGAAAATGACATAATTGTACATATGTAGAATGGAAATTAAGCTAAAGTGATCGTATAGTTGGTTTGGCAGCAGCAACTGCTGATTTATGAGTGGTTGTATCTGATTCTGTGATCTCCATTTCATCCTTTAATGTCCAGGTAGAGTCGGCCAAAGAAAAATGTCTCAGGGACACTACGCTGCCAACGCCTCATAATATTCAACTTATCTCCCCTAGAATTGTGGTGCTTCATTGAATACTGCTCAACAACAACACTTCACATTGTGCCGAGTAACTGCTAACATTTTATAATGGATGTCACATTGTGCCGAGTAACTGCTAACATTTTATAACACATGTACATAGGGTCGAGTAACTGCTAACATTTTATAACACATGTACATAGTGTCGAGTAACTGCTAACAATTTATAACACATGTACATAGTGTCGAGTAACTGCTAACATTTTATAACTCATGTACACAGACATTCATTTATGTGACGTTCTTTAATCATCCACATCATGCTTTTTAGACGATAGTCATTACCATAATCAGTAATTTAGGATTACTTGCACAATTTATGATATTGATGTAATTGTTGTGTTTTTTATTTTGTAAGAAATGGTTATACTGCTAATTAAGGTAGAATGCAACTGTAATGTATTAAAAATAAACAGTAAAAATTCATTGTTGTTGCAATAATGTGAATGTTGTAATACTGCAATACAATATATTTCAGTACAAATTATATATAGCATTTGCATGTATCTTTAAGAGTGCTTGATTTTGATGTTTAACATGAAGGCTGTAAGTGGGGTTTTTGTGCTGGTAAGATGTGTTTATATGAAGTTACTTGTTTATGATATTTTCTCGATTGCTTGGAAGTTGTTTGTGTGTGCTGTATAGTTCAACTGGACATAGATTCTTTATCTTGAGTTTCCATCTGTATTTGTTTACATCAGTCGCCCAGCAGCATGTCCACTATCTATGTGGTAAAGCTGATACTTTTAGAGTGGATTGCATTCAGTGATCGATTCAGTAGTTAAGACTCATCAGTGTCAGTTTAATCTTTCTGAACACATTTGAATACCATGCTTGCATTACAGTTATCCTTAGCTGCAATAACTGTATATGTACAGATGAGGATTTGTAACTAACATCTTACACATTGCTCAGGACTTAAACAAATTGTTTCATTGATTTTTTAATGTGTTGCTTTTGTTACAGAATTTTGATATACTATTGAAGCAGTATAAGATAAGCATAGTTAACAAATGGCTTTTACATATTTAGAATAAAAATACTGTATGCCTTTGTATGTACAAAAACAGTTCTGGCATATCTGTGGTAGATAGGTGGTAATTGTACATGTCAATTTTAACAGGTGGAACTGTGCTCCAAGCAGGACAAACTAAGCATAGTATTAAATCAGTGATAGGGAGATTTGACATAAATAATAATTTTTAAAATCCCAACATATTCAAACATGGCGAATGTTTCAGTGTGTTGATATAACTTGTATGTTTGATTTAATGAGCACTAGATCATGCTTAAGTGAAATATGTGTGTGAATATATAGATAGTGGTAGTTTGCTATTCATTTTTCACCAATCGTTTTATCATAAGTTAATGTGTTATTTACAACAGGCCTTGTGTCAAGTTTTTATACATATTTAGTATAGAAATGCATTCAATTGTAAATATTATTTCAGATGTACATAATTTTATGGGTTGAATTTATAATTATTTGCGATGTTGTATGTTATGTACTGAACTAAAAGTGCAATATTTGTGGAATTATTTATATATTTAATATATGTGTTTATATAAAATTGTTAGCAAGTGGCTGTGACTGACAGCATTATTATTTGTTATAATTCAAGATGGTATCTTGCTTTTAGTAGGTGAATTTTTAAATTGTTTATTTATCTGCTGTAAGCCAAATATCTGCCATGATTAAGATATGCTAGTTTCTTCAGTAGAGAATAGTGATGCAATAGTGACAGTAGTGCTAAATTGTCCTAGTCACCTGCTTACTATGTCCTCTTGTTTTCTCTTTAGAGTAGTGAAGTAAAAGTGATAGTAGTTACTACTGACTACAGGTTGTCTTAATTACACAGTTATTATGTCCTCGGGCATAAGTTCAGTTAACCACTTGTCGCTAACGTTCGCTAGACTCATTTTTTCGCTACTCAGTAAACCGAATTACCACTCAAATAGTTTGCGGACATTAGTAAAACATTTGCTGGCTGAACTTGGGTCTAGTGTCTTACCAACACTAAGTGAAGATTATTAAGTTACATGTCCTTTTACAACATTGTAGGGTTTTTCATCTCAAACTTACAATTTGACAGGAATATGCTTTTCACATCTGGTCATGTACAATGTATGTCTGATAAATTTGTCTGGCACTCCACAAGTCAGAATGTTCAAAATATTTGTTATCAGTTAAAAAGTTTTGAATTTTGAAAGATACAAAAGGCAGGATCAAGAAGGAAGTGTTTCATTTTGTGACACACTCAACACATTTTAACGATGGTTATATTGTGATGTACGTATAATTAAGAACCAAATAGACAATTAAAGAGAAAGCCTGCTGCCAGCACTCTATTGGCTACAGCCTTTAGTACACCAGGCGTGGAGCACTGGCTGGAATGAGAAATAACCCTAGAGAGACCATACATCAGGCAAGCATGTAACTATTGGATTACCAGTATGTCCCATCCTTCTCTCTCCCCAAAAAGCCAGGATCGTCAAAGTGCCTGTACAGGTCTACAGGCCAAATCAAGACACTGTCTTCAACTTCTATACAGACATCCGACCAACCAACAAGGCATTCAGTGTTCAGTGAGAAATTATATGTTTTATTTGAAATAACCTACAATGTTTTTAAACTACTATGTACCTTTGTGACTGATTATTTAGAGTAGTACCAGTGCTGCCAGCATGTTATTATTATAAGCATGTAGGTCCTAGTCTGTGCTCTTATTTAATGTGCAAGAATGCGGCTCACAAAATCTGAGTATCACATTAACTTTAAAGGTTAACTTTATAATAAAGTAAAATTAAAACTAGACAAAACAAGAGTCAAATATTAGAAGATGGCTTTATGTATATTGACATAATTTGTATGATTTACCCCATGTGTAGCTGTGTAGTGACACATAGAAAGTGACTGATAGTGATGTCACAGATGGTTATCCTTGTTTTCGAACAGAGTTTGGGATGTTTAGCTTGGGTATTTTCTAAGACACTTTATGGATTACACATTCATAGTTCATAAATTTATTGTGAAGTTAACCTTTAAATATATTAGAGGCTAGCAACCGATTGATGCCAGATCTGTTGTAATTAAAATATGTAATTTATACACGGATTACTGCCAACTATTTCAATCTAGCAATTTGATTACTGCCAGATATTTTGATGATTACAATATATTGTAGACATGTACTTAGTTTCTGACTAATATTTTACACATTTCAGCTTATAACTGTTGATCATTTGCAAAAAGTGAATGGTTTTACGAATATCCTCAGCAAATGGCTGTCAAAGTCAGCATCCTTTATATTATCATTTTGAAATTGCTATATACTGCCCAACATACCGGTACTCTCTAGTTTGTTATGACTGATCATTAAACATTTTACTAACTGAAAAGTTTGGGAATAAATGTTTTTACATTAAAATTAATTGCAAGTAATGTAAATTATTACCCATATGGTTAAAAATATTTCAGAACATATCAAAGTGATACGTCCCACTAGAACGCTAAGTGGGACATAACACTTCAGTGTCATCGATTGGCGCACTACAACCTTACAGGAACGTCAACCAAACGAGACGAGTGATATAAATTAAGATCGATTATGGGTAATAAATAGGATATTAAACTCTCTACCATTTCGTATCATGTTTATATCCCTTGTAAAATAATTCTCACCGTTACTCGCTAAAGCTTGTGACAATTGAAAATCATTTCACTCGGGACATAAACATGATGGAAATGAAAGGTCACTTAATTTCCTATAAATGTTTGTTCTCACAAGGATGTCAATGAATCCATGGCATTACTGGGCCATTTTGTATAAGGGTCTTTATTTTGTCCCACCTGGAAGAGTTTATTGCAAATCATTGTAAAATGGCTGAAGATATTGATTTTTTGTTTAAATTCTATAACATAAGTGGAGTGTTCCGAACAGGACAACAAGGAGACCCTTAGAAATGGGCTCTATTGTGATATTGGTGACTGTACACTGTAGAAATGCCATGTACTCAAGTATATGCCAGTTAAAGCACCCCAAAGATTATTCTATTTATTTCAGCTAAACTTGGTGTAGCAATTGTATAAATGAAAGAAAGAAGTGTTTTATTTAACGACGCACTCAACACATTTTATTTACGGTTATATCGCGTCAGACATATGGTTAAGGACCACACAGATTTTTTTAGAGGAAACCCACTGTTGTATAAATGAAGACAATATTTTATACTAAAAATTTAATAACCTGTTCCCTCGCCCCATTACTAACAAATTGTTGATAAATATATGTTAATGGTAGATAATTGTTTTGTCTTTTACATGGTCATTATTATTATAATTGCATAGCTAGTAAATAAAGAGTTCATTTTTATAAAAGTGAATAAAACCAATGTGGGAAGACCGAGTTTGGAGTTGTATTTTTTAATATTGATAACTGTGTTGAAGGTCTGGTCACATGGACTGTTAACCAGATGAATGGTTCACAAAAATATTACCTAGAAATCTGTACATACTTCATTAAACCAGCTGCGTAGTCATTTCCTCTCTTTATTTAGTCAGCCACAGAGTTGTCATTTCCAATTTATGACTGTATTGGTATATAGGCTAACTGAATTATAGATGAAAAATAACTGGTTACTGTCTTAAGATATTGGCTTTATCCTGTGAAAGTTAGAATGGGCAGGATAAAGCCAATATCTTAAGATGGTAACCAATTATTTCTTTTATCCTGCAATCCTACAAGAATAGTCGAAAAATCAATATGTATTCATTTTTTGCTTGGTTGAATAAAGTATGTATATATATACAGAACTTCACATACGTTGTTTTTGCTTCCTATTTATTGCACGAGTTTATTTTGCGCAAGAATATATACCACGAGACCGCGTAGCAGTCGACTGGTATGTGCTTTCGCAAAATAAATGTGTGCAATAAAAGGAAGTGAAAACAACGCATGTGAAGTTCTGTATTTATTACATATCTTCTTTCATGTTTTACAAAAACAGTTGTTAATTTAACGTCATAACAACACTTTGTTAACGTTAAGAATCCTGCTCTGCGGCAGCCTTGTGTAATGTTTCAAATACAATGTGACGTAATTTGTAAATCATATGACGTCAGTAAATAAAAGGTATTAACTGCAGTAAAAATAAAAAGAGGATTCCCCATTTAAAAGTTCCAGTCCAGATTGCACATATGTGTAATACAAAATAAATTTATTACATGGTTTCAAAATGTCTTTATTACTATAGTAAGATTGAATAGGTATGTAATAAATATATTGATCCCGCAATCACTGTATACATTGGCAAGATACGAAGACTAGATAAATCTCTATATTTTCATCAGAGTCACGTGACATAAGCCTGTCTCGACTCTTTATGAATTAAAGAGTTTAGAAACGCTTTTTGAATGTTGCTAGCATCTTACAAAGAATGACATCATACTGCAAATGCCTTGCTAGGTTGACGAAACTCGTCGTTTCCCCACTTACCTCCGTTTTGGTATGGAACTGAATTGAGACTACATAACTGAATTATGGCCATAGAACATTTTAGCTGCAAAACGGCTTAGGCCCCTATTTAGGGTAGCTCTTGTTAGCTGAGAGGAAGGAAGGGATGTTTTATTTAACGATGCAATCAAACATTTTAATTATGGACATATGGTCAAGGATCACACCAATAATGGATGAGGAAACCTGCTGCCGTCATGCAGTGACCTACTTTTTCTGTTAGCAGCAAAGAATCCTTTATCTCCCAGATAGGATAGTACATACCATGACCTGTGTTACAACAGTGTGTGGAGCACAGGCTGGAGTGAGAACTAGCCCAGTACACTCACCCACAGATTGATCCCACACCAACTGCTTGATCGGGCAAGGCTTTGTCACTAGGCAATGTTTCACTCCAAGCATCATATCCAATGGGGCATCATTATATCAAATGGGATGTCATTATGTAAAACGGGTCATGGAAGGGATATTAAAAACAAATTTTTGTGTATTTTTAAGTAAATAGAAGTATCTATTGATGTATAAAATAACTTCGCTAAGTCAAGTGACTTTAAACAATTTGTGACCATTGTACATTGAAAAAAAAGACAAACAAATCTTATATAATTCTATACTTGGAGGTTATTACCTCAGTGTGTTATTAATATCTAAATATAACCCTGTACGTAACAATATCACTAATAGGATTACAAGGTTCCTATTTGTGTATATACCTGTATATTGCAAATTAAAATGGTATTCACAGCATCACTATTTTAACACCCTACAGTTTTGGTTTAAAAAGAATTACCTTTATCATTTGTCAAATGTTGACATCAGGTGGGTACAACAATTACTATAGATATTGTTTTTAATAAGATTGGGTTTTTTATAATCGCAACACACACAAACAAACATTTTATTTTGTAAAAAAAATTTACATTGTGTGTTTTTATGGTAACAAAAATACAGGTCATGAATAGTACTGGTATTCCAGTTTTATATTTTGTGAAAAGTTGTTATTTACACTTGTAAAGTAGTCCATGTTTTGTGGAGAATGTCGAGTTGACCTTGTAGGAGACTCGACACCAGTCTGTCATGAGGATTGGTTTCACTGCAAGGCTGAAATAGAAAATATCAATAATTATAAAAAAGACACAAGTGGCTTCTATTCTAACAGATTTGCAACTAATAGAGTCCTTTAAATAACTAAGATTACATATTAAATACATTTTCTTCTTTAGAATCAATTGTATAACTATAAATAAGTCAATTGTGTAACTATAAATAAAATGTTAATTGTATAACTTTTATACACACTGTAAACCAGGTAAAAATCACGTGCATATTAATTCTGCGTCGTTCACGCCCAACCTCAAGTCGCGAAATTTATACCCATGCATTATTTTCACACCCATAATTTTTTACAGATGCCAACGGTCATTCGTAAAATGTAAATGTCGTGAACGTGCTAAGGTGTGTATTCGCAAAAAAAAACCCCATTGCAATATTAATCCGGTCAATTGTGTAACTATAACACATTTTATTTACGGTTATATGGCATCGGACCACACAGATATGGAGAGAGGAAACCCGCTGTCGCCACTTCATGGGCTACTCTTTTTCGATTAGCAGCAAGGGATCTTTTATATGCACCATCCCACAGACAGAATAGTACATACCACGGCCTTTGTTACACCAATTGTGCAGCACTGGCTGGAACGAGAAATAGCCCAATGGGTCCACTGACGGGGATTGATCCTAGACTGACCGCACATCAAGCGAATGCTTTACCACTGGGCTACGTCCCGCCCGTCTATAAATAAAGTCTTCTGTATAACTATAAATAGTCGACTGTATAACTACAAATACAGAGTCAACTGTATAACTACAAATACAGAGTCAACTGTATAACTATAAATACAGAGTCAACTGTATAAATAAAGAGTCAACTGTATAAATAAAGAGTCAACTGTATAACTATAAATACAGTCAACTGTAACTGTAAATACAGTTTGGAGACCATACACATATACAGTTTTAAAGTCCAAACATACCACTTTCATGTGCTTATAATCAACAATAGCTTCATTCATCAACCACGCTGCCATTTGACGAACACATCTTTCGTTTTCGTCGGAAATTGTTCCATTCGAATACCACCTTTTCCAGCTCTCCCTGTAAACACGCAATATTCGTCTGTTCAGAAAAATTTTCATAATGATAACTGAACCGATCAAAGTTTTAATATTATTATTTTAATAAAGATTTCAAGATATACGAAAAACAAAAAAGACAATTGTGTGATCCCCTAATATCAAAACATTTTTTTTTATTCCCATCTTCATCGAATGAATTGATCGCTGTGATAAAATATTATCGGCAATGATAAAAAGTAGTTTCGTTTTTGTAGTGGCAGTGTATATATTATTTGGCACCCAAGATGAATGATTTTAATACTAAACACTACCACTTCCGTTGATTTTATAAGTGGTGATATCCCCCCAAAATGAAAAGTTTACAATATGTTATAAGAACTGCTGAATAAACAGAATGACAGAAAGTAAAAATCATCAGTTACAATCAATTATATAACTGAGGACAAAATATCAAACGACAGTTAGTGGAAACAAAAGATAGAGTGACCGTTCTGATCACGTGACAAATTTGGCGCCAAATAAGTGGGGGGGGGGGGGTTTTCACTCGAAGATTGCCGAATCCATAAAAAATTAAAATGTTTCCATTGCTCAAATAAAATATAACTTTTATTGTTTGTATTAAACATACAAATAGATACAGGTATGGGACAAAATAGAGGCTGTTAAAAATACTATTAAATTACGTTATGGTAACTGTTGTAAATGTTTTGTCAGTTGCTTTTTCGTACACAACGCGGCTTGTTTCCTTTGATGTCCCAGTGTGCAGACTGATCGTTGTGGGTTTTTTAGGTGTGGAAAAAAGTGTGCATTTGGAAATAGTGGAGATAGGTGCTGGAAAATATAGTAGGGTGCTGGAAAATAAAGGAGGGCGCAGAAAAATAAAGGAGGGCGGCAAAATGAAATAGCAGGGTGGGCCGCCCTGCTTAAATGGAGCAGCGAGAACACTGTCATAAAAACAAAAATTAACATTTGTAAAACAGATTACGACAGTAACTTAAACTCTTACAACTCATCCCATGACATAGCAAGAATCATCAGCACATTATGGAGATTCCATGACAATCCACTGGTGCTACAAGTCAAATCTCTGAAAAGAGAGAAAGAAAAAAGTTCAATTCTACGCTACATATTTTATAAACAAGACATGGGGAAGTCAATATCATATGGGTTCATTTTATTTTTATTATCATACACAATTGCCACCAAATATTAAAGCTGATAATATAAAAAACATACCTTTAAAAATTACAAAGGAAATGTGAATCATTTTTGGCTTATGTTTGAAATTGTCCTTTAAACCGTTAAAATTAAGAAAGCAAACACTGGTTTAATTGGTTAAAATTAAGAAAGCAAACACTTTGATTGATTTAAATGGTTGGAGTTAACAAAGCAAACACCTACTGGTTTAGCCGGTTGTCAAATATCACAGACTGTTTTTTCTGCCAATGTGAAATCTTGAACACTCTTTTCAGATTACAAAGCTCAGCTGAAAAATAAATATAGATACACCGATTCTTTCATTCTCGCTGGTTAAATATAGACTGTTACAACTGATGAATAATATTTTTATATAAATAAAATATGTCAATATAAGATTCTTCTTTGAGACGAACAAATAAATTCAGAAATGTTTTACAATTCAGGTTGTGTTCCACGGGTGTTGCTTTGTAAAGGTAACAAAATCTGTCTACTCTGATAATACATTTTTCACACACCTGATGGTAAGAACATCATGCCTTATTTTTGTTAACACATGGGTTGTTTACATACGTGTGTTAACAATTTCAAGACATACGACTGGCTGATCCTTATGTGTGTTAACAATTTCAAGACGTACGACTGGCTGATCCTTATGTGTGTTAACAATTTCAAGACATACGACTGGCTGATCCTTATGTGTGTTAACAATTTCAAGACATACGACTGGCTGATCCTTATGTGTGTTAACAATTTCAAGACATACGACTGGCTGATCCTTATGTGTGTTAACAATTTCAAGACATACGACTGGCTGATCCTTGTGTGTGTTAACAATTTCAAAACATACGACTGGCTGATCCTTGTGTGTGTTAACAATTTCAAGACATACGACTGGCTGATCCTTGTGTGTGTTAACAATTTCAAGACATACGACTGGCTGATCCTTATGTGTGTTAACAATTTCAAGACATACGACTGGCTGATCCTTATGTGTGTTAACAATTTCAAGACATACAACTGGCTGATCCTAGGTGATGACCAGGCTGCCAGTGCCATGCATTAAATGAAAAACAACACGGTGGGAATAGATTACACTGTAATGTATAGTTAACCTGACAATCATGTGTCTGTGATGCGTAAGTTAGCTACAAGTGCAACAGCTGTAAATAACTTTTAGTACAAAAAGATGTTAAAATTTTGCTTGTTAGAATACATTTTAAAACAACTTGTGAGATAAATGGTATCTAACGGCCACTCATGTATTATTCTCTATGTACCTCACTATTAATTTTATGCATGTATGCTGGATTTTCAAATACTAGTAGATGGTACATTTTTCGACTTAAAAAGGTATAAATTGAATTATTATTATTTTTAATGAGTACATCTATAGTTTTTCAAATGGGGATCATGATTCATATTATATATCATACATATACTTATTAAGGCGTTATGATCGGTTTTAATTTCCAAGGCTTAAAATTAACAAATGAAGTTGCATGTACATTGTAACTGACATCCCTCACTGGACAGGTCCAAACACAGTTGGATCACTGAATGTTTTACTGGTGTCCACACTGTAACTGACATCCCTCACCGGACAGGTCCAAACACAGTTGGATCACTGAATGTTTGACTGGTGTCCACACTGTAACTGACATCCCTCACGGGACAGGTCCAAACACAGTTGGATCACTGAATGTTTTACTGGTGTCCACACTGTAACTGACATCCCTCACCGGACAGGTCCAAATACAGTTGGATCACTGAATGTTTGACTGGTGTCCACACTGTAACTGACATCCCTCACCGGACAGGTCCAAACACAGTTGGATCACTGAATGTTTTACTGGTGTCCACACTGTAACTGACATCCCTCACCGGACAGGTCCAAACACAGTTGGATCACTGAATGTTTTACTGGTGTCCACACTGTAACTGACATCCCTCACCGGACAGGTCCAAACACAGTTGGATCACTGAATGTTTTACTGGTGTCCACACTGTAACTGACATCCCTCACCGGACAGGTCCAAACACAGTTGGATCACTGAATGTTTTACTGGTGTCCACACTGTAACTGACATCCCTCACCGGACAGGTCCAAACACAGTTGGATCACTGAATGTTTTACTGGTGTCCACACTGTAACTGACATCCCTCACCGGACAGGTCCAAACACAGTTGGATCACTGAATGTTTGACTGGTGTCCACACTGTAACTGACATCCCTCACCGGACAGGTCCAAACACAGTTGGATCACTGAATGTTTGACTGGTGTCCACACTGTAACTGACATCCCTCACCGGACAGGTCCAAACACAGTTGGATCACTGAATGTTTGACTGGTGTCCACACTGTAACTGACATCCCTCACCGGACAGGTCCAAACACAGTTGGATCACTGTTGGATCACTGAATGTTTTACTGGTGTCCACACTGTAACTGACATCCCTCACCGGACAGGTCCAAACACAGTTGGATCACTGAATGTTTTACCGGTGTCCACACTGTAACTGACATCCCTCACCGGACAGGTCTAAACACAGTTGGATCACTGAATGTTTGACTGGTGTCCACACTGTAACTGACATCCCTCACTGGACAGGTCCAAACACAGTTGGATCACTGAATGTTTTACTGGTGTCCACACTGTAACTGACATCCCTCACTGGACAGGTCCAAACACAGTTGGATCACTGAATGTTTTACTGGTGTCCACACTGTAACTGACATCCCTCACTGGACAGGTCCAAACACAGTTGGATCACTGAATGTTTGACTGGTGTCCACACTGTAACTGACATCCCTCACTGGACAGGTCCAAACACAGTTGGATCACTGAATGTTTGACTGGTGTCCACACTGTAACTGACATCCCTCACCGGACAGGTCCAAACACAGTTGGATCACTGAATGTTTTACTGGTGTCCACACTGTAACTGACATCCCTCACTGGACAGGTCCAAACACAGTTGGATCACTGAATGTTTTACTGGTGTCCACACTGTAACTGACATCCCTCACTGGACAGGTCCAAACACAGTTGGATCACTGAATGTTGTACTGGTGTCCATAGGGCAATTGTTGATTATCATTCAGTTTAATGTTGGGCAAGGTTTAGTTTACATTAATCTCAATAATGGAATCTGTTTCATTCTATTATTAGCAATATTGGTGTTTATTAATGTCTTTAAAATGAGAAAAATGTACTACTAATAAAATGAATGTGGAGCACAGAGATAATCTGCCACCACAAGAAGTTATATTAATATCAAATTAGACCTTTCAAATATGCTGCAGAACAACCTTACCAAGCGTGATGGTGAGCCTTCAGTCTGCGCTCTAAACTTGTACCACGAGCAGATGTAGAGGACCAGCTTAGCACAGTGGACACCTCAGGTCTATACTGTGACTAAAGATTCATAAACTTGTACCACGAGCAGATGTAGAGGACCAGCTTAGCACAGTGGAGACCTCAGGTCTATACTGTGACTAAAGATTCATAAACTTGTACCACGAGCAGATGTAGAGGACCAGCTTAGCACAGTGGACACCTCAGGTCTATACTGTGACTAAAGATTCATAAACTTGTACCACGAGCAGATGTAGAGGACCAGCTTAGCACAGTGGAGACCTCAGGTCTATACTGTGACTAAAGATTCATAAACTTGTACCACGAGCAGATGTAGAGGACCAGCTTAGCACAGTGGACACCTCAGGTCTATACTGTGACTAAAGATTCATAAACTTGTACCACGAGCAGATTTAGAGGACCAGTTTAGCACAGTGGAGACCTCAGGGCTACACTTGGACTAAAGATTCATAAACTTGTACCACGAGCAGATTTAGAGGACCAGTTTAGCACAGTGGAGACCTCAGGGCTACACTTGGACTAAAGATTCATAAACTTGTACCACGAGCAGATGTAGAGGACCAGCTTAGCACAGTGGAGACCTCAGGTCTATACTGTGACTAAAGATTCATAAACTTGTACCACGAGCAGATTTAGAGGACCAGTTTAGCACAGTGGAGACCTCAGGGCTACACTTGGACTAAAGATTCATAAACTTGTACCACGAGCAGATTTAGAGGACCAGCTTAGCACAGTGGAGACCTCAGGGCTACACTTGAACTAAAGATTCATAAACTTGTACCACGAGCAGATGTAGAGGACCAGCTTAGCACAGTGGAGACCTCAGGGCTACACTTGGACTAAAGATTCATAAACTTGTACCACGAGCAGATTTAGAGGAGCAGATTTAGAGGACCAGCTTAGCACAGTGGACACCTCAGGTCTATACTGTGACTAAAGATTCATAAACTTGTACCACGAGCAGATTTAGAGGACCAGTTTAGCACAGTGGAGACCTCAGGTCTATACCGTGACTACAGTAAGTGGGCTGGCACTACTTTAGTGTACAGACCCAGACTAACACTTACTCCATGAAAATTGATGAACATTGTGAGTATTTCCTGGAATTGTGAAACCATATTCAAGAAAGAGCTTCTGGTTGTCATGGTATCCATAGGAGATGAACACCTGATCATGTTTTTTGAATTTGTTGAATGTTTTGATTTCATAGCATCTGGTCTTGGCATTATGCCCAGCCTCCATCTGAAAGAGATGTCAAACAGTTTTATTAAACAAATATTGAGATCTTTCCTACTATGCATCATCATGATCCTAGTGTGATATGTGCTTTCTGTGCATGTTAGTGACTATTCTTCCAATATATTTAAGTATGTTTTTCATTTACATATGTAAAAATGGATGACATGTAATTTTTATGGTTTGCTATACTCACAAACTATGTCAGTAATGTACATCAAATCATGTAACATCATTTCACGGTAAATAACCAACTGTTTTTTTTTATATGTACATCTGCTTTCAACATGGATTACCTTGATGGTTAGTGTCAGAATTAGGATGTTCAGAATAGCAGACCTTCGAGTAATGGATCTTCAGAATATAAATTTACCACCCATAACATTAGTAAAAGAGAAACAAAAGGGTGAATGAGATTTGGGATGAGGGGATGGTCTTATCAGAGGACTGACGTTATAGTATGTCAGATATGTTTTCTACAGTAAACTGTATATGGATTACGGTATATGTATTCTAAACAAAGGTTCATATTAAACTGTGTATTGTTTTCTTGTGTTGGTATTGTATGCAGGAATCCATTTGATGATAAATAATTTACAGTGAATGTATTCTAAACAGAGGTTCACATTCAACTGTGTATTGTTTTCTTTGTGTTGGTATTGTATGCAGCAATCCATTTGATAACAAATAATTTACAGTGAATGAATGTGATCTACCTGAGCACTGTCAGAATGATTAAGAAGGTCGAGGAAAGGAGCCAGCGCCAGATTTGTCTCCCCTGAAGGAGTAAACTGTAGCAGTGGAACCTGTTTGGTTTCCAGATACACAGATCTTGTGTTGACAACCGTCCACGCCCATTGGAAACTGTCGTAACTAAACCAGCCTGTGTGGCAGTGAGGCAGACTTTTTAACACAGCAACAATTTCATCATAGACATCTCTGTGTCGGTCTATCATGTGGCCAGCACTCTCTCTAACTGCCGGCGGTAGGTGACCCAGCTCTTGAGGTGTCCAGTATAGAGGGGTGCTGAACACGGCTGGAACAGACTGGATGTAGGCAAACCAGTCGGAACGGGATCCCAGGTGATTTTCGTAGACGAGGAACAGAGACAGTGCTGCTTGAGGGGTGAGACGAGGTCGACATCTGAAATGGTTTTACATCGGTTTTTACAAGGGTGAAGATTATTATACATACCAAAGACAAAATCATTAACATACAATAGACTCAGGTTTTTTAAATTAAAGTTTGTTTTGTTTAACGACTCCACTACAACACATTGAATGATTAGTCATTGGCTATTGGATGTCAAACATTTGGTAATTTTGACATATGGACTTAGAGAGGAAATCCACTACATTTTTCCATTAGTAGCAAGGGGTCTTTACAAGTACCATCCCACAGACATTATAACACATACCATGGCCTTTGATATACCAGTCATGGTGTATTGGCCCGACTTATTAATTAGAGAATAACTGACACATTTTATCACCTACTGTAACAGATAGAATGACACGAAAAAGAAAAGTCTGTTTAACACTTTAGCAAACTTTTACCATTGCCAGTTAGGGCATGTAGGGCGATCAATCCTACAAACCATCACATCTCGTGTGAGCACCCCATCACATATATATTAATATCATAGTTCAAACCATCACACCTCGTGTGAGCACCCCATCACATACATATTAATATCATAGTTCAAACCATCACACCTCGTGTGAGCACCCCATCACATACATATTAATATCATAGTTCAAACCATCACACCTCGTGTGAGCACCCCATCACATACATATTAATATCATAGTTCAAACCATCACACCTCGTGTGAGCACCCCATCACATACATATTAATATCATAGTTCAAACCATCACACCTCGTGTGAGCACCCCATCACATACATATTAATATCATAGTTCAAACCATCACACCTCGTGTGAGCACCCCATCACATACATATTAATATCATAGTTCAAACCATCACACCTCGTGTGAGCACCCCATCACATACATATTAATATCATAGTTCAAACCATCACACCTCGTGTGAGAACCCATCACATTACAGATTAATATCATAGCTCAAACCATCACACCTCGTGTGAGCACCCCATCACATACATATTAATATCATAGTTCAAACCATCACACCTCGTGTGAGCACCCCATCACATACATATTAATATCATAGTTCAAACCATCACACCTCGTGTGAGCACCCCATCACATACATATTAATATCATAGTTCAAACCATCACACCTTGTGTGAGAACCCATCACATTACAGATTAATATCATAGCTCAAACCATCACACCTCGTGTGAGCACCCCATCACATACATATTAATATCATAGTTCAAACCATCACACCTCGTGTGAGCACCCCATCACATACATATTAATATCATAGTTCAAACCATCACACCTCGTGTGAGCACCCCATCACATACATATTAATATCATAGTTCAAACCATCACACCTCGTGTGAGCACCCCATCACATACATATTAATATCATAGTTCAAACCATCACACCTTGTGTGAGAACCCATCACATTACAGATTAATATCATAGCTCAAACCATCACACCTCGTGTGAGCACCCCATCACATACATATTAATATCATAGTTCAAACCATCACACCTCGTGTGAGCACCCCATCACATACATATTAATATCATAGTTCAAACCATCACACCTTGTGTGAGAACCCATCACATTACAGATTAATATACTAGTTCAAACCATCACACCTCATGTGAGCACCCCATCACATTACAGATTAATATACTAGTTCAAAGCATCACACCTTGTGTGAGAACCCATCACATTACAGATTAATATCATAGCTCAAACCATCACACCTCGTGTGAGCACCCCATCACATTACAGATTAACATCATAGTTCAAACCATCACACCTCGTATGAGCACCCAGTACCTGAATATGAACCCAGCACTGACCAGTCTTAGGGTCTTAGTGCTGTCTAATTGAGAACTAAACAAAATAAAAATCAGTGAAATGTTTAACAAATAGGTCTACGCTAAAGCATTTCTAAATAAATGTTTATTATTCTGGTTATTGTTGGATGACAGAGATGAGAACTGTCAGGGCTAGATCTGGCACCCACCAAATGTGCCAGTTGCGAATTTTATAAACTATTGGCAAATTTTATTTTAATCTGGTGTAATAATTTCATATAATATTTGATATTTTGTTACAAAATAACAGGTTATCTATAAATTTTGGAAGTTTAATAGATAATTTGGAGAAATTTTCTGTGGCACAGAGCTAGCCCCGATTGTTGAGAGAACTCACCTCTTAATGACATCCCCCACAGCACTCTCAAGGGCAGTAACTGGAGTTATTAGCAACGTCTCGGGCAGAGAAACAATCACATCTCCAGGGTTGATTGTTCTTGTGGCTTTCAAACCACGTCCTGTATCTGAAACACAAGGTGTCAGGCTAACATTATCACCATGCTGTATTCCCATACTGTGGGATAACAAAACTCTCACCTTACCACTGCTATGACAAAAACACATGCTCTCACCCTTACCACAACTGTGACAGAAACACATCATCTCACCCTTACCACTGTTATGACAGAAACACACCATCTCACCCTTACCACAACTGTGACAGAAACACATCATCTCACCCTTACCACTGCTATGACAGAAACACATCATCTCACCCTTACCACTGTTATGACAGAAACACATCATCTCACCCTTACCACTGTTATGACAGAAACACATCATCTCACCCTTACCACTGTTATGACAGAAACACACCATCTCACCCTTACCACTGCTATGACAGAAACACATCATCTCACCCTTACCACTGCTATGACAGAAACACATCATCTCACCCTTACCACTGCTATGACAGAAACAGATCCTCTCACCCTTACCACAACTGTGACAGAAACACATCATCTCACCCGTACCCACTGCTATGACAGAAACACATCATCTCACCCTTACCACTGTTATGACAAAAACACATCATCTCACCCTTACCACTGCTATGACAGAAACACATCATCTCACCCTTACCACTGCTATGACAGAAACACACCATCTCACCCTTACCACTGCTATGACAGAAACACACCATCTCACCCTTACCACTGTTATGACAGAAACACACCATCTCACCCTTACCACTGCTATGACAGAAACACATCATCTCACCCTTACCACTGCTATGACAGAAACACATCATCTCACCCTTACCACTGCTATGATAGAAACACATCATATCACCCTTACCACTGCTACAACAACACATTCTTTCACCCTTACCACTGCTATGACAAAAACACATCCTCTCACCCTTACCACTGCTATGACAAAAACACATCGTGTCACCCTTACCCATTGCTATGACAGAAACACATCATCTCACCCTTACCCACTGCTATGACAAAAACACATCGTGTCACCCTTACCACTGCTATGACAAAAACACATCATATCACCCTTACCCACTGCTATGACAAAAACACATCATATCACCCTTACCCACTGCTATGACAAAAACACATCATATCACCCTTACCACTGCTATGACAAAAACACATCATATCACCCTTACCCACTGCTATGACAGAAACACATCCTCTCACCCTTACCACTGCTATGACAGAAACACATCATATCACCCTTACCACTGCTATGACAAAAACACATCATATCACCCTTACCACTGCTATGACAAAAACACATCACTCCAGCTGTAAACATTTTGTTTAATATACAGGCCCATAGAAACAAGATCTGGAGGGGGAAACACGATCTCCAGTTCAGTGGGGAGGAGGGGCACAAGCTGTATTTGTATCTTTATTCATATAGAGTAAGAAAACCCCCCATACATTTTCGTCCCGAGTGTGTATGTGTGTGTGTGTGTGGAGTACAAGTCCCCAACTCTCCCCTTCCCCAGGGCAGGTATAGTCTCATGATTTACTAATTTATTTTCATGGTCACTAATCATAATTTAAAAATATGTTCCCTGCTTTTTATGACAAAAACAAATTCTTTCATTCGTTCCAGCAGTGCACCACGACCGATATATCAAAGGTCGTGGTATGTACTACCCTGTTTGTAGGATGGTGCATATAAAAGAACCCTTGCTGCTAACTGAAAAGAGTAGTCCATGAAGTGGCAACAGCAGGTTTCCTCTCTCAATATGTGTGTGGTCCTTAACCATATGTCTGATGCCATATAACCGTAAATAAAATGTGTTGAGTGCGTCGTTAAATAAAACATTTCTTTCTTTCATTCTTTCATCCTCCATGTTATGACAGAAACACATTCCCTCACCCTCCATACTGTGACAGAAATACATTCCATCACCCTCCATACTGTGACTGAAACACATTCCCTCACTCTCCATACTGTGACTAAAACACATTCCGTCACTCTCCATACTCTGACTGAAACACATTCCCTCACCCTCCATACTGTGACAGAAACACATTCCCTCACTCTCCATACTGTGACAGAAACACATTCCCTCACTCTCCATACTGTGACTGAAACACATTCCCTCACTCTCCATACTGTGACTGAAACACATTCCCTCACTCTCCATACTGTGACTAAAACACATTCTGTCACTCTCCATACTCTGACTGAAACACATTCCCTCACCCTCCATACTGTGACTGAAACACATTCCTCACTCTCCATACTGTGACAGAAACACATTCCCTCACTCTCCAAACTGTGACAGAAACACATTCCCTCACCCTCCATACTGTGACAGAAACACATTCCCTCACCCTCCATACTATGACAGAAACACATTCCCTCACCCTACCCTGTTTGTAGGATGGTGCATATAAAAGAACCCTTGCTGCTAACTGAAAAGAGTAGTCCATGAAGTGGCAACAGCGGGTTTCCTCTCTCAATATGTGTATGGTCCTTAACCATATGTCTGACGCCATATAACCATACTGTGACAGAAACACATTCCCTCACCCTCCATACTGTGACAGAAACACATTCCCTCACCCTCCATACTGTGACAGAAACACATTCCCTCACTCTCCATACTGTGACAGAAATACATTCCATCACCCTCCATACTGTGACTAAAACACATTCCGTCACTCTCCATACTGTGACTAAAACACATTCCCTCACCCTCCATACTGTGACTGAAACACATTCCTCACCCTCCATACTGTGACAGAAACACATTCCCTCACTCTCCAAACTGTGACAGAAACACATTCCCTCACTCTCCATACTGTGACAGAAACACATTCCCTCACCCTCCATACTGTGACAGAAACACATTCCCTCACCCTACCCTGTTTGTGGGATGGTGCATATAAAAGAACCCTTGCTGCTAACTGAAAAGAGTAGTCCATTAAGTGGCAACAGCGGGTTTCCTCTCTCAATATGTGTGTGGTCCTTAACCATATGTCTGACGCCATATAACCATACTGTGACAGAAACACATTCCCTCACCCTCCATACTGTGACAGAAACACATTCCCTCACCCTCCATACTGTGACAGAAACACATTCCCTCACTCTCCATACTGTGACAGAAATACATTCCATCACCCTCCATACTGTGACTAAAACACATTCCCTCACCCTCCATACTGTGACTGAAACACATTCCTCACTCTCCATACTGTGACAGAAACACATTCCCTCACTCTCCAAACTGTGACAGAAACACATTCCCTCACTCTCCATACTGTGACAGAAACACATTCCCTCACCCTCCATACTGTGACAGAAACACATTCCCTCACCCTACCCTGTTTGTGGGATGGTGCATATAAAAGAACCCTTGCTGCTAACTGAAAAGAGTAGTCCATGAAGTGGCAACAGCGGGTTTCCTCTCTCAATATTTGTGTGGTCCTTAACCATATGTCTGACGCCATATAACCGTAAATAAAATGTGTTGAGTGCGTTGTTAAATAAAACATTTCTTTCTTTCATTCTTTCATCCTCCATGTTATGACAGAAACACATTCCCTCACCCTCCATACTGTGACAGAAATACATTCCATCACCCTCCATACTGTGACTGAAACACATTCCCTCACCCTCCATACTGTGACTAAAACACATTCCCTCACCCTCCATACTGTGACTAAAACACATTCCCTCACCCTCCATACTGTGACTAAAACACATTCCCTCACCCTCCATACTGTGACTGAAACACATTCCCTCACTCTCCATACTGTGACTAAAACACATTCCCTCACCCTCCATACTGTGACTGAAACACATTCCCTCACCCTCCATACTGTGACTGAAACACATTCCCTCACCCTCCATACTGTGACTAAAACACATTCCCTCACCCTCCATACTGTGACAGAAACACATTCCCCCACCCTCCATACTGTGACAGAAACACATTCCCCCACCCTCCATACTGTGACAGAAACACATTCCCTCACCCTCCATACTTTGACAGAAACACATTCCCTCACCCTCCATACTTTGACAGAAACACCCTCACCCTCTCCATTCTATGAAAAAAACACATTCTTCACCCTCCATAAAGCGACAGAAACACATTCCTTTACTCTCTACAGTACTACGACAAAAACACATTACTTTACTCTGTACAGTACTACGACAGAAACACACTCCTTTACTCTCTACAGTATTACGACAGAAACACATTCCTTTACTCTCTACAGTACTATGACAGCGTAGCCTACATATATCTGTTGAGGCCAATTTTCTATTTTTTTAGTAAGGATTCTTGGAGAAACCACCAATGTCATGAAAACAACAACACACCCCCCCCCCCCCCCCCCCCCACAAACCAGGAATCTTTTATATGCACACATAAATGCACATACCACAGCCTTTGACCAGTTGTGATGCACTGCTTTAACAAAAAAAACCCAATCAGTTGAATGGATCCACCGAGGTGGTTTGATCCTGTGAGGCAAGCACCTCAAACGAGCACTCAACTGATTGAGCTAAATCCTGCACATCCTCCTTGAAAAGGATACCTCATTGAAAATTGTAAATAAATATTTCATAATGGGGCACTTTAATGTTTTGGGGGGGGGTCCCCCTGGTCCCTCCCTTGGGTCTGTCCTTGAACGCACCCTCCAAATAGTTGCCTTATAGGCACCCTTATGTCCGAGTGTCATTCACGAGTGCCCAGTGCCAGCCAGTTGACATACCTTTGTGCTCCTGACAATTTCATCAATCTAGGAATATATTTTAGCCATGAAACTCTACCTTTTGAACTACACATGTAGGACAGTATCATGAAAACAATGGTGGAGTTGGATGTGTAAATAGTTCCATAAAAAGTGAGTTTTTGGAGAAAAGTACTAAATATTTTCAAATCAAATGTTTAAATTTTTAGTCATGTGCATCTAGAAAGCACAAGCCAGGGTATTAAGCAAACATCACCTATGTGCCAACAGCACACTTCAAAAGCAAAGTGTACCAGATCCAGCTGTAACGTTAGCAGTTCACATCATTGAAACAAGATTGCACAAGATAGAAACTAACATAGAGGAAATAAAACAGTTCAACATAAATCATTCAGACACATTAAAATCTACCATGGAACAAGAAGTAAACAAACTTCGATCAGAAATCAAAGAACTCAATACAAACTTCAGCACTAAACTTAAAGATGAAATAGAAAAGGAAACCAGTAAACTCAGATCAGACATATTAGATTATAAACATCAACTCTCAAACCAGTACAAAAGCCACAAATCCGATTTTACTGACTTTGTACAAGTTGTTGGCAAAGAATTAGAGGCATTAAGAGCAGACAATGGTGTCCAGAGATCACAAATCACAACCCTCAAAGACAGGTGTATAAAGCTTAAAAAGAAAATGAAAGAACAGAAACAACAAACCCTGGAAAATCCCAGCACCCAAACGCCTCATATCATTTCTGAGGAACATGGACACCAATCAAGCATTGTCATTCCACCAGTTGAACACGAACCTGAACCCGTAGAGGAAATACAGAGCTCGGTAGAAATCAACAATAAATTCAGTGCATTACAACAGTCACCAGGCCCAGTACAAAACACAGCATCAACATTAACGTATCAACACAATCTCCCTAATATACCAGCTCATTGTTTACACCTTGAAGCAGGAAGCTCTATTGTCAAGGGATTAAACCGCCGAAGACTAGACAACTGAGGCAACATGCATGTCCGTACCTTGCCAGGAGCCAAGGTGAAAGACATGTTACAATTCATCAGTAGCTTGGCTCGACATGAGGAAACTCAGTCTGTCACATTCCTCATTGGTTCTAATGACTGTGGCAAAGGGGCAGAGCTACACAAAACTTGTGAGGAGTTAGAAACCCTAATCAACATCACGAAACACCATCTCCCTTCCGCCAAAATAATTTTTTTAGAGATTTTACCTCGCAGAGGAAAATTAGCTCTACAATACAATAACAACATCAAACATCTGAACAACAACTTACAAGATATATGCCACAAAAATGAAATACAATTTTTTGAACACAGTCTGGCCTCAGACCATAATTAATTTCGCTATATGTTTCTATATAGCCTTAGTGGCTATAACATTTTTATTAATATCAGCAGGCCCGTGAAGTTTTGTATGTACCTTTGCCTGCATGGGGGACACATACCCTGAAAAGGACAACCCCTGTTGTCCAGCTCTTTCTCCCAGCATATTGGTTTAAACAGACACACCCTCTAAACCAGGCCGGAGTACACCCATTTTACACAAAAAGCACTACTTTTGCATGGGCCGGAATTACCACAAACAAGTCTTCAATGTCAGCAAGTTACACATGTTTACAAACTACATGCTATCCCCTGTCACTTCAGTCAAAACAGTTGCCACTTCATAGCTGTCTGCCATGAAATAATCACAGTCAAACAGCAGACTACTTGCGCGGTGAAACTTCCGGATTTTGGACAACCAAATGGGAAGATAACTGTAATCTGAGGCCAATCTGCACTTTACACAAAGAAATGGAGACCCCAAGAACTACCTCTACGTTGATCTGGCACATTTAATTGAGAAGGGCTCAGCAATACTTGCCAGATCAGTCATTACCATTCTTAAAGAAACAACAGCAAGGAAAAGGCTGCAGGAACCACAACAGTATTCAAACAACTACAACAATCACCACAACAACAGTAGCAGAAACAATAACACAAATGCAACCAACTACAGCAGGAAAATAACAAACACAAGTCCCATTGAGCAACAACAGACAATCTGGACACCTGACACAGCACATACTCAAAGTGGTCAGGGAGCAATTGTGAGAGAAATTCAACACCCATCTTCCTTATCAGGGACAGGTACCTCAACACTGCAGCCTGGACAAATACCTATAGACCCACAACAATATCCTGGTACAGTCAACACAGCAGGTGAGACAACAATCCTTCCAGGTAATACTGAACAGTGGATACTGGTCACCACCCTGGAACCAGACAGTACCGCCCATGTGGTGGAGAGGATATTAGTGGATATTAAATTTTGAGATTTTGTCTTAACAGACGTGTATACTGTCAAACCAGTGAATTTGGAGACAAGATACATTTTAGTTGCTTTGTTTATTATACTAAAGGTACATTTATTCTGTGGACAAGTTATAACTTAAAGTAAACACAGCTAGTGAACCAGATACAAGACAATTCTGAGGATATAAGTTTGTGTTCTCTGTGTACTGTGTTCATTCTACAACACGGTAGGACTTGCTCTTTTATTGTTTACCAGTGTATGTGATTAAGATAATTTAGATTTAGATATTGAAATTTTTATTATATATTTAAATTTTCTACCATGGTAACTACTTTTAAAATATCTTGTTGGAGTGTTCAAGGTCTAGTTTCAAATGTAAATGATCGACTACTGTCAGTGATACTGTCAGCATGTTTAGTAATAGTGATTTTGTTGCATTAGTTGATTGTTGGGTCCCCTCAGATGAGTCAGAAATGGGAATGTACAATAGCTCCTTCCCTGGATATGTCACAAAATGTAAATGATCGACTACTGTCAGTGATACTGTCAGCATGTTGATCGACTACTGTAATAGTGATTTTGTTGCATTAGTTGATTGTTGGGTCCCCTCAGATGAGTCAGAAATGGGAATGTACAATAGCTCCTTCCCTGGATATGTCACAAAATGTAAATGATCGACTACTGTCAGTGATACTGTCAGCATGTTTAGTAATAGTGATTTTGTTGCATTAGTTGATTGTTGGGTCCCCTCAGATGAGTCAGAAATGGGAATGTACAATAGCTCCTTCCCTGGATATGTCACAAAATGTAAATGATCGACTACTGTCAGTGATACTGTCAGCATGTTTAGTAATAGTGATTTTGTTGCATTAGTTGATTGTTGGGTCCCCTCAGATGAGTCAGAAATGGGAATGTACAATAGCTCCTTCCCTGGATATGTCACAAAATGTAAATGATCGACTACTGTCAGTGATACTGTCAGCATGTTTAGTAATAGTGATTTTGTTGCATTAGTTGATTGTTGGGTCCCCTCAGATGAGTCAGAAATGGGAATGTACAATAGCTCCTTCCCTGGATATGTCACAAAATGTAAATGATCGACTACTGTCAGTGATACTGTCAGCATGTTTAGTAATAGTGATTTTGTTGCATTAGTTGATTGTTGGGTCCCCTCAGATGAGTCAGAAATGGGAATGTACAATAGCTCCTTCCCTGGATATGTCACAAAATGTAAATGATCGACTACTGTCAGTGATACTGTCAGCATGTTTAGTAATAGTGATTTTGTTGCATTAGTTGATTGTTGGGTCCCCTCAGATGAGTCAGAAATGGGAATGTACAATAGCTCCTTCCCTGGATATGTCACAAAATGTAAATGATCGACTACTGTCAGTGATACTGTCAGCATGTTTAGTAATAGTGATTTTGTTGCATTAGTTGATTGTTGGGTCCCCTCAGATGAGTCAGAAATATTGGAATTGTATATAATGATCCTGAAAATTCTAAAATATGGTTAGAAAAACAGTATGATCCTTTTGACACCCTAGCAAATGATATAATATCTTACCAGATAGAGGGGGATGTAATATTATGTGGCAACTTTAATTCTAGATCTGGTTATTTGACAGATATAATCTAACCAGAAAACCAGTTCAAACCCCCACCAGCCCTTTCTAAGAACATTTGTCAAATTCCCAGTGGCAGGAATAACCGTGACAATTCTGTAAATGTATTTGGAAATAAACTCGTCCAGTTGTGTCAAAAAACAAAAACATGCATATTAAATGGACGGTGCATTGGTGATATCTTTGGTAACCTAACTTGGTACACCTATAATAGTGCTAGAACAGTTGACTACTTTTTAGTTAATACAGATATGTATAGCAAGGTGCAGTCTTTAAGAGTAAAGCCATTGTCTTATCTTTCCAATCACTGCCTAATTGACTTAATCATAAATATTGCTAATAAAGCTGCACAAGACAGTTCTAAAAATAAGCAATATCTTAACCCTAAAATCCCAAAGTCGGGAGATGCCTCACAGTCAGTTAATGATAATCACTGCCTAATTGACTTAATCATAAATATTGCTAATAAAGCTGCACAAGACAGTTCTAAAAATAAGCCATATCTTAACCCTAAAATCCCAAAGTTGGGAGATGCCTCACAGTCAGTTAATGATAATCACTGCCTAATTGACTTAATCATAAATATTGCTAATAAAGCTGCACAAGACAGTTCTAAAAATAAGCCATATTTTAACCCTAAAATCCCAAAGTTGGGAGATGCCTCACAGTCAGTTAATGATAATCACTGCCTAATTGACTTAATCATAAATATTGCTAATAAAGCTGCACAAGACAGTTCTAAAAATAAGCCATATCTTAACCCTAAAATCCCAAAGTTGGAAGATGCCTCACAGTCAGTTAATGATAATCACTGCCTAATTGACTTAATCATAAATATTGCTAATAAAGATGCACAAGACAGTTCTAAAAATAAGCCATATCTTAACCCTAAAATCCCAAAGTTGGGAGATGCCTCACAGTCAGTTAATGATAATCACTGCCTAATTGACTTAATCATAAATATTGCTAATAAAGCTGCACAAGACAGTTCTAAAAATAAGCCATATCTTAACCCTAAAATCCCAAAGTTGGGAGATGCCTCACAGTCAGTTAATGATAATCACTGCCTAATTGACTTAATCATAAATATTGCTAATAAAGCTGCACAAGACAGTTCTAAAAATAAGCCATATCTTAACCCTAAAATCCCAAAGTTGGGAGATGCCTCACAGTCAGTTAATGATAATCACTGCCTAATTGACTTAATCATAAATATTGCTAATAAAGCTGCACAAGACAGTTCTAAAAAATAAGCAATATCTTAACCCTAAAATCCCAAAGTTGGGAGATGCCTCACAGTCAGTTAATGATAATCACTGCCTAATTGACTTAATCATAAATATTGCTAATAAAGCTGCACAAGACAGTTCTAAAAATAAGCCATATCTTAACCCTAAAATCCCAAAGTTGGGAGATGCCTCACAGTCAGTTAATGATAATCACTGCCTAATTGACTTAATCATAAATATTGCTAATAAAGCTGCACAAGACAGTTCTAAAAATAAGCCATATCTTAACCCTAAAATCCCAAAGTTGGGAGATGCCTCACAGTCAGTTAATGATAATCACTGCCTAATTGACTTAATCATAAATATTGCTAATAAAGCTGCACAAGACAGTTCTAAAAATAAGCCATATCTTAACCCTAAAATCCCAAAGTTGGGAGATGCCTCACAGTCAGTTAATGATAATCACTGCCTAATTGACTTAATCATAAATATTGCTAATAAAGCTGCACAAGACAGTTCTAAAAATAAGCCATATCTTAACCCTAAAATCCCAAAGTTGGGAGATGCCTCACAGTCAGTTAATGATAATCACTGCCTAATTGACTTAATCATAAATATT
>NC_054702.1:113984185-114009185 GCF_016097555.1 Gigantopelta aegis
GGGAGATGCCTCACAGTCAGTTAATGATAATCACTGCCTAATTGACTTAATCATAAATATTGCTAATAAAGCTGCACAAGACAGTTCTAAAAATAAGCCATATCTTAACCCTAAAATCCCAAAGTTGGGAGATGCCTCACAGTCAGTTAATGATAATCACTGCCTAATTGACTTAATCATAAATATTGCTAATAAAGCTGCACAAGACAGTTCTAAAAATAAGCCATATCTTAACCCTAAAATCCCAAAGTTGGGAGATGCCTCACAGTCAGTTAATGATAATCACTGCCTAATTGACTTAATCATAAATATTGCTAATAAAGCTGCACAAGACAGTTCTAAAAATAAGCCATATCTTAACCCTAAAATCCCAAAGTTGGGAGATGCCTCACAGTCAGTTAATGATAATCACTGCCTAATTGACTTAATCATAAATATTGCTAATAAAGCTGCACAAGACAGTTCTAAAAATAAGCCATATCTTAACCCTAAAATCCCAAAGTTGGGAGATGCCTCACAGTCAGTTAATGATAATCACTGCCTAATTGACTTAATCATAAATATTGCTAATAAAGCTGCACAAGACAGTTCTAAAAATAAGCCATATCTTAACCCTAAAATCCCAAAGTTGGGAGATGCCTCACAGTCAGTTAATGATAATCACTGCCTAATTGACTTAATCATAAATATTGCTAATAAAGCTGCACAAGACAGTTCTAAAAATAAGCCATATCTTAACCCTAAAATCCCAAAGTTGGGAGATGCCTCACAGTCAGTTAATGATAATCACTGCCTAATTGACTTAATCATAAATATTGCTAATAAAGCTGCACAAGACA
This sequence comes from Gigantopelta aegis, assembly GCF_016097555.1. Classification (NCBI taxonomy): domain Eukaryota; kingdom Metazoa; phylum Mollusca; class Gastropoda; order Neomphalida; family Peltospiridae; genus Gigantopelta; species Gigantopelta aegis. The sequence continues at coordinate 113,985,025 of NC_054702.1, forward strand.
GTTCTAAAAATAAGCCATATCTTAACCCTAAAATCCCAAAGTTGGGAGATGCCTCACAGTCAGTTAATGATAATCACTGCCTAATTGACTTAATCATAAATATTGCTAATAAAGCTGCACAAGACAGTTCTAAAAATAAGCCATATCTTAACCCTAAAATCCCAAAGTTGGGAGATGCCTCACAGTCAGTTAATGATAATCACTGCCTAATTGACTTAATCATAATCTAATAAAGCTGCACAAGACAGTTCTAAAAATAAGCCATATCTTAACCCTAAAATCCCAAAGTTGGGAGATGCCTCACAGTCAGTTAATGATAAACTGCTGCTTAATCATAAATATTGCTAATAAAGCTGCACAAGACAGTTCTAAAAATAAGCCATATCTTAACCCTAAAATCCCAAAGTTGGGAGATGCCTCACAGTCAGTTAATGATAATCACTGCCTAATTGACTTAATCATAAATATTGCTAATAAAGCTGCACAAGACAGTTCTAAAAATAAGCCATATCTTAACCCTAAAATCCCAAAGTTGGGAGATGCCTCACAGTCAGTTAATGATAATCACTGCCTAATTGACTTAATCATAAATATTGCTAATAAAGCTGCACAAGACAGTTCTAAAAATAAGCCATATCTTAACCCTAAAATCCCAAAGTTGGGAGATGCCTCACAGTCAGTTAATGATAATCACTGCCTAATTGACTTAATCATAAATATTGCTAATAAAGCTGCACAAGACAGTTCTAAAAATAAGCCATATCTTAACCCTAAAATCCCAAAGTTGGGAGATGCCTCACAGTCAGTTAATGATAATCACTGCCTAATTGACTTAATCATAAATATTGCTAATAAAGCTGCACAAGACAGTTCTAAAAATAAGCCATATCTTAACCCTAAAATCCCAAAGTTGGGAGATGCCTCACAGTCAGTTAATGATAATCACTGCCTAATTGACTTAATCATAAATATTGCTAATAAAGCTGCACAAGACAGTTCTAAAAATAAGCCATATCTTAACCCTAAAATCCCAAAGTTGGGAGATGCCTCACAGTCAGTTAATGATAATCACTGCCTAATTGACTTAATCATAAATATTGCTAATAAAGCTGCACAAGACAGTTCTAAAAATAAGCCATATCTTAACCCTAAAATCCCAAAGTTGGGAGATGCCTCACAGTCAGTTAATGATAATCACTGCCTAATTGACTTAATCATAAATATTGCTAATAAAGCTGCACAAGACAGTTCTAAAAATAAGCCATATCTTAACCCTAAAATCCCAAAGTTGGGAGATGCCTCACAGTCAGTTAATGATAATCACTGCCTAATTGACTTAATCATAAATATTGCTAATAAAGCTGCACAAGACAGTTCTAAAAATAAGCCATATCTTAACCCTAAAATCCCAAAGTTGGGAGATGCCTCACAGTCAGTTAATGATAATCACTGCCTAATTGACTTAATCATAAATATTGCTAATAAAGCTGCACAAGACAGTTCTAAAAATAAGCCATATCTTAACCCTAAAATCCCAAAGTTGGGAGATGCCTCACAGTCAGTTAATGATAATCACTGCCTAATTGACTTAATCATAAATATTGCTAATAAAGCTGCACAAGACAGTTCTAAAAATAAGCCATATCTTAACCCTAAAATCCCAAAGTTGGGAGATGCCTCACAGTCAGTTAATGATAATCACTGCCTAATTGACTTAATCATAAATATTGCTAATAAAGCTGCACAAGACAGTTCTAAAAATAAGCCATATCTTAACCCTAAAATCCCAAAGTTGGGAGATGCCTCACAGTCAGTTAATGATAATCACTGCCTAATTGACTTAATCATAAATATTGCTAATAAAGCTGCACAAGACAGTTCTAAAAATAAGCCATATCTTAACCCTAAAATCCCAAAGTTGGGAGATGCCTCACAGTCAGTTAATGATAATCACTGCCTAATTGACTTAATCATAAATATTGCTAATAAAGCTGCACAAGACAGTTCTAAAAATAAGCCATATCTTAACCCTAAAATCCCAAAGTTGGGAGATGCCTCACAGTCAGTTAATGATAATCACTGCCTAATTGACTTAATCATAAATATTGCTAATAAAGCTGCACAAGACAGTTCTAAAAATAAGCCATATCTTAACCCTAAAATCCCAAAGTTGGGAGATGCCTCACAGTCAGTTAATGATAATCACTGCCTAATTGACTTAATCATAAATATTGCTAATAAAGCTGCACAAGACAGTTCTAAAAATAAGCCATATCTTAACCCTAAAATCCCAAAGTTGGGAGATGCCTCACAGTCAGTTAATGATAATCACTGCCTAATTGACTTAATCATAAATATTGCTAATAAAGCTGCACAAGACAGTTCTAAAAATAAGCCATATCTTAACCCTAAAATCCCAAAGTTGGGAGATGCCTCACAGTCAGTTAATGATAATCACTGCCTAATTGACTTAATCATAAATATTGCTAATAAAGCTGCACAAGACAGTTCTAAAAATAAGCCATATCTTAACCCTAAAATCCCAAAGTTGGGAGATGCCTCACAGTCAGTTAATGATAATCACTGCCTAATTGACTTAATCATAAATATTGCTAATAAAGCTGCACAAGACAGTTCTAAAAATAAGCCATATCTTAACCCTAAAATCCCAAAGTTGGGAGATGCCTCACAGTCAGTTAATGATAATCACTGCCTAATTGACTTAATCATAAATATTGCTAATAAAGCTGCACAAGACAGTTCTAAAAATAAGCCATATCTTAACCCTAAAATCCCAAAGTTGGGAGATGCCTCACAGTCAGTTAATGATAATCACTGCCTAATTGACTTAATCATAAATATTGCTAATAAAGCTGCACAAGACAGTTCTAAAAATAAGCCATATCTTAACCCTAAAATCCCAAAGTTGGGAGATGCCTCACAGTCAGTTAATGATAATCACTGCCTAATTGACTTAATCATAAATATTGCTAATAAAGCTGCACAAGACAGTTCTAAAAATAAGCCATATCTTAACCCTAAAATCCCAAAGTTGGGAGATGCCTCACAGTCAGTTAATGATAATCACTGCCTAATTGACTTAATCATAAATATTGCTAATAAAGCTGCACAAGACAGTTCTAAAAATAAGCCATATCTTAACCCTAAAATCCCAAAGTTGGGAGATGCCTCACAGTCAGTTAATGATAATCACTCCAACATTTAGATCTGATACAAATACTTCACTGAAAACAGAGCCCAACACTTCAAATATCACTTCACTGAAAACAGAGCCCAACATTTAGATCTGATACAAATATCACTTTCATCTGAAAACAGAGAGCCCAACATTTAGATCTGATACAAATATCACTTCATTGAAAACAGAGCCCAACATTTAGATCTGATACAAATATCACTTCACTGAAAACAGAGCCCAAAATTTAGATCTGATACAAATATCACTTCACTGAAAACAGAGCCCAACATTTAGATCTGATACAAATATCACTTCACTGAAAACAGAGCCCAAAATTTAGATCTGATACAAATATCACTTCACTGAAAACAGAGCCCAACATTTAGATCTGATACAAATATCACTTCACTGAAAACAGAGCCCAACATTTAGATCTGATACAAATATCACTTCACTGAAAACAGAGCCCAACATTTAGATCTGATACAAATATCACTTCATTGAAAACAAAGAGCCCAAAATTTTCAGTAAGTAAAAGCAAGTTTAATTTCCCCACAAAAAGTATCAATATTGCCAGTTGGAACATTCAACATATACTGCCAAAACTAGATGAAATCTCATTGACAATGGGTGAAAACCCTTCTTTACATATATTAGGATTGTGTGAAACCTTTCTAAGCCAGGAAATCCCGGATACTATAATTAATATTGATCAATGCAACTTGGAACGAAAAGACAGAAGGGACAAACAGGGTGTAGGACTGGCTGTATATATTAGAAACTCCTTATCCTATAAAAGACGAAATGATATCGAAGACTTGACTACAGAAACTATATGGCTACAAATTAATTTACAACATGCTAAAAACATCTTGTTATGTTTTGTGTACAGACCACCTAACTCACATGTGTCGTGGATAGATATGATTGACACTCAGCTGGAAAAGGCTTTAAATGAAAACCTTGATATAATTGTTATGGGAGACTTTAATATCGATTTCATAAATAGTTGCTCTAATACCAAGTGGAGCAATTTAGTGAAGTCATATGACTTGACTCAAATAGTGGATAAGCCTACCAGAATAACCGAAAATTCTTCGACTATCATAGATCACATTTATTGTACAAACACTAGTATGATTACTCAAGTACGTACCCCATGTTTTGCTATTAGCGATCATTATCCTGTCACAGTTAGTCTTAATCAATATACAAACAATTCTGATAAAAATATGATAAATAACACTCATAAAACTGTATATAGGTGTTTTAAAACATTTTGTTCTGAAGACTTTCTTTTAGACATTAACAATTCCAATATAAACAATATTTTTTCATGTAATGATGTTAATATGGCCTTATTACTTTGGCACAACACAATAATTAATATTCTGAATAAACATGCACCTTTGAAAATAAAACGAGTTAGACGATTTGAACAACCAAAATGGTACGGTGATAAGATAAAATACTCAAGTGCAATGTGATCATTTTCATAAAATAAAAGACTGGACCAGCTACAAGCTGTGGCGCAATAAAACATTAAATTTCATAGCTGAGGCTAAGAAAGATTTATTTCAAGATGCTGTTCAGAATAACAAACCTTCAAGTTTCTTATATGGAATCATTTCAAAACATTATCTGGAAAATGATCAGGGTTACCTATGCCTTCAGAGTTAAAAATAAATGACAGTTTGGTTACTAATGCAAGTGACATTCTACAAACTTTAAATGAGCATTTCATTAACATCTCACAGACTATTGACACAAAACCTTTTACTCCCGAAAATCACACTATACTTCAGGATTATCTTAGAAACAAAATAGTAAATAACATGCCATTTAGAATACCACATATCTGTCTACACGATGTGGTAAATTATATATAACAAAATTAGACTCATCAAAGGCAACCGGTTTAGACGGCATTGGGCCTGGAATATTAAAGCTTAGTAATCACACACTAGCTCCACTCATCGTACACATAATCAACTTAAGTATTGCTGATGGAACCTTCCCATGTGCATTAAAAATTGCTAGAGTCACTCCAATATATAAAGGGGGTGATAAAGACAAAGCAGAGAATTACAGACATATCTCGATTTTACCAACTATAACAAAAATAGTTGAGAGGCATATCTCAAATCATCTATATAAATACTTGACTAAATATAACCTCCTACATGATGCTCAGTCTGGTTTCCGTGAGAAACACTCATGCCAGACTGCATTGGTACACCTAATTGATCAGTGGATCTTGTCTATCGATAATGATAACATGGTAAGAACCATTTTCCTAGATTTAAAGAAAGCCTTTGATCTTGTAGATCATTCTATACTTCTTTATAAACTGAAGCTTCTAAATTTTTCTGATCAGTCTCAAATGGTTTACTTCCTATCTACAAAATCGTCAGCAGATTGTCAAAGTTGGGAACTTACAATCCTCATCACAGCAAGTACTGACCGGTGTCCCCCAAGGCTCAATTCTCGGTCCACTACTATTTATTATCTACATAAATGATATGCCCTTGTATGCCAAACACTGCTCTATTGACATGTATGCCGATGATGCAACCATGCACACATATGGTAGTAACCTGTGAGAACTAGAGTTAAATTTGCAGGTGGATTTATTGGGCATTCAAAAGTGGTGCACAAATAACAATATGGCTCTTAATCTTCAGAAAACAACTTGTATGTTAGTAAGTACAACATACAAAATAGCCAGGCAGCACTCAATACAAATTACACTAAACAATGAAAAACTTAATGCAGTAAAATCGCAAAAAGTACTTGGTGTTTATATATAGATAAGTCACTGACCTGGACAGTACACATTAGAAAAGTGATTTCAAAATTGGCCTCGACTATCTCACTTCTCAGGAGACTTAATATATACTTAAATCAAGCTGCCAAAACAGTTTTCTATAATGCATACGTTGTTCCAATTCTCGACTTTGCTGCTACTGTTTGGGAACACTGTGCTAAGGAACAAGTGGTTCAAATTCTAAAAATGCAAAAACGTGCAATGAGAATAATTTTAAACAAACCATTAATAACTCCATCTAAAGACATGTTCAGGGAACTAAATATTTGACCTTTCCCTGACAGAATAAAATACCACATCGGCATAATGGTATATAAAGCACTAAATGGCTTCTCCCCAGAATACATTACATCTCTCCTTACCCCAATATCTGAAACCTGTAATTATAACCTAAGATCCTCTAACAAAAACAAACTTCAGCTACCAAGGCCTCATACTGAACTATATAAAAAATCCTTCAGTTACTCAGGTGTTCAGATATGGAATACAATACCCCTTGATATTAGACACCAGAAGTCAGTTGCGAACTTTAAATCCAGCCTGAAACAATATCTCATGGATGTTTATTTGGCTGATTAGTTTTTATTCTATATAATAATTATGTTTTGAGACTTTAGTGTCAATATTACACAACTAACAGATGTCTGTTAAATGTAAGATTTCTCTAGTCAATATGTATGTATTATTATAATAGTATAGTACTTAGTATATATGTATTTTCTTTTCCAATATTTCAATGTATTGTTGAGGGCCAAGTGGAAGATTAGCTTGTGCTAAACCTGTCACCCTCATTAAATAAAGTTATTATTATTATTATTAAATAAACAAATGGGTCTGTCCTTGAACCACCCTCCAAATAGTTCCCTTATTATCGCTTATATGTCCGAGTGTCATTCAAATAAACAAATGCAGCTATCTGAGTCTGACTTTATTTTATTAATTTTAAAATAAACTGATTTTAATTTGTTTTGTGGGCCTAGTTTCAAATGTGACCTTTAACATGCTTTTATCTGCCGTTAAATTGAATGGCAGCTGCCTAAGCTTAGCATCGAAATTGTGACTTACTTGGAAAGTCACGTGGTTCCAAATAACACGCCTCAAGTAAACCATTAGATTTTATTTTCATCCACTGTTTAAGTCGAGTATAGTTTTGTGCAAAAAGATTTAAAGGCGTACACTCATCGACTTTGTCGCGAATGTTACGTTTTCGATTCCTCCACGTCCGGCCTCGTTTCATCGAAGCGTATCATATAACAGAACGAGCCGATGTCTGGCGCACGAATCGACACAAGCACAATAACAGTTTGCGAATCACACAGCCTAGCTGCGACTCACAGTTTGCGAGTCACAACCTGCGAATCAAATTATCTTTTTCCAGATGGTAGCGCCCTCTCAACGTCAAATGGGGAAATCCAACGCGTGAAACGAAGGGGGTGCAGCTCCCAGATAACGATGAAGTAAACATTATTTACATTAAAGAGATAAGTAATCACACGCAAATGACGTGGTTAATTAGTTAAATCCTCTTAGTTTCACCGTTATATGTTTGTAGGGTATTTGAAAATAAGAACTGAATTAACAGAGTAAACGATGCTTCCCCCTTCGAGTGCGTGACCTCTCAAGATACGTGACACCACAAAGATGGCAGCGGAAGGGGGAATTTCCAGGAGTAAAGTGAGTATTGTTTATATAATGCACGGGCAGACTTAGGGCTTAGTTCACAATGTCGATCGGTTTCAAATCATTTTAGTTTCCCATTTTAACAGTTTTACATGCAACGAATTAAATAAAATTCAATGGCAGTTACTATTTTCGAGACGAAGCCACAACGAATTCGCCCGAATTGAACCCGATTTCGCATTCTATCTGCCTGAAGCCGATTCGTTCTAGATTAAAAAATTTTTAACTGCTTTCTTTTTCTTTTTCTCTGTCTTTTGTTATTAATTATATTTTTATTTATTTGTTTTGTGTGACATCATAACTCATTAAAATCATAATTTCTTATAATAAATATTGTTTATTTTAGTTTTTGTAAATTGTTATGTTCATAATCATAATGTTGATGTAGTTTGATGTAGGCAACATTTGGATAATTACTATGTGGTAAAACATTTTTATGGAGGAAATTAAACCCCAAATTTTGCTGTTAGTGTTACAAATAAGACTTTAATAAAGAAATTATTTATATCTTAAAATAATAATTGTCTAGATAAACACATTAATACATTTTATTATGTAATTATTTTCTTGGGTAACAAAAAATATGTGCAAGGCTTCTAAGGTTGATGATAGTCACTTTTTGGACCCTTGTTTTGGCTTCGTACACAATAAATAAAAAATATCAAAGGGTAATTTTATTAAATTTATATGATATATTTGACAAAAGGTATTTTTTATTTCTTTTAAAACTTTAAAAAAATAAAATACTGACCTGTAAACAACATTGTCTGTTTGTTATAGAAATATGACTGGGGTCACGGTCAGTGTTCAAGATTAACGGTATCCCGATATCCCGGGGATACCAGAATTTAATTTTGAATACCAGACTTAAAGAACCCAGTAGTATGTTAGTATCCAACTGGGATACTGGCGAAAAAATTTAATCTCAAACACTGGTCACGGTTAGTAGACCAGTTGTTATTTTAATGTGGCAATCCATTGTAATAATATAGCTCATTGTGAATTTGAACATCAGTATTCCAATGACATCACTTTGAATCTCCTTACAAAAACCATAAACTGGGTACATGACGTTTCCATTTTTATTTTAACAACGTACTCAACACATGTTATTTACGGTTATATGGAGTCAGACATATGTTAAGGACCACACAGACATTGATAGAGGAAACCTGCTGTCGCCACTTCATGGGCTACTCTTTTTGATTAGCAGCAAGGGATCTCGGACAATCACACAGACAGATTAGTACATACCACAACTTTTGTTATATCAGTTGTGGAGCATTGGCTGGAAAGAGAAATAGCTCAATGGGTCCACCAACAGGGATCGATCCTAGATTGACCGCACAACAAGTAAACACTTTACCACTGGGCTGCGTCCCGCCTCTCCATTTTAAGAATGCTGGGCAAATTCCAATGCAAAATTGCTAATGATTTTTTTTTTTGAACATTAAAAATGCACCTGAATCATGAATGTGTTTGAAGAAAATCTTGTGCTTCAAAAATTTTTCATTTTACAAAATATGGATTTCAAGTGAAATTACGGTAAAATATGCTATATTTATTGTGTATGAAGCCAAGACAAGGGTGCGAGAAGTGACTGTCGTCAACTGTAACCATTCCAGCATTGGGTTAGGTTAGGGTTAGCCCTCTTTAGAAGAATGCTGAAACAGCTGAAAGTGTTTCTGTAAAATACATTGGGATTAGATAACACACCAATAACAAATAATATCAGGGTTTCTACCAGAGGGTAAAACAAGTATGGCGCCATACCCAAATGTTTTGGCAGAATGCTGAAACAGCTGAAAGTGTTTTTGTAAAATACATTGGGATTAGATAACACACCAATAACAAATAATATTAATTTTTTATACATCAGGGTTTCTACCAGAGGGTAAAACAAGTATGGCGCCCATACCCAAATGTTTTGGCAGATTTTTTTTTTAAGTTGACCTTTTGACAAAATTAATTACTCATATCAATACTGTATGATTTTCTTAACCCTAACCCTAAACTTAACCCATTTTCTTTCTTGGGAAGGTCCCCATACCCCCTGTCGACTGGTTGAATTCAATTCCATAGCATCATACCCACAAATTTCTTTCTGACAGAAACACTGTACATCCATTTATGATATCACATGGCAATTTCATACATATGTTTATTAATTTAAAGACATATGACTGGCTGTTCTTGTGTGATGACATGGTTGCAACAGCCATAACATCCAACAAAGAACAACTTGTTTTTTGAAAATCTTGATGAGCAATATTTCTAGTAGAAATTGAGTAGCAACTACTGTTTAATGATTTAAAATTATGTAGCAATCTGAAAGATTTGTAGTGAATCATGGCGCGATACTGAGCACAGTGTTCCCTGTCCAACAGTTGAAATTGATTTCTTTGTGATGTATAAGTTAACCTGAAACTAACTGCTCTGTGATGTACAAGTTAACCTGAAACTAACTACTCTGTGATGTACAAGTTAACCTGAAACTAACTGCTCTGTGATGTACAAGTTAACCTGAAACTAACTGCTGTGTGATGTACAAGTTAACCTGAAACTAACTGCTCTGTGATGTACAAGTTAACCTGAAACTAACTGCTGTGTGATGTACATGTTAACCTGAAACTAACTGCTCTGTGATGCATTCATGAGTTAATTGTAAACTGCAAGTGCTCTAAATAAGTTTTAGTTAAAAAAACTTGTTTTAATTTATTTTAATCCAGGTTTTTGAGAATATGTAAGAAAGAAAATCTACATTACCAGGGTTTAAAAGTAGGGTCAAATCAAACAAGAGCCTTATGTGTTGGAAAGATGCATACCCGGACCACCAACACCTACTGACACTTTAACAAATGAAAAACGTGTAATTTTAGAGTTAATAAAAAAACATGATTATTCCTGCTAACTAGGGGCAGCCATTTTGTTTCGTTTTTGTGATGACCGGTAGTATAGCTTGGGGCGAAGCGACGTCAGCTCCGTCCATCTCCTCTTAAGTGTAAACAAACGCATTAATTTACGACAAGGCGCTTCGTTTCATTAAGCATATTTATAAAGCAACATAAATGACTTGATAGTATAATAAACTATTTAACTAAATATATTTCAATTTGCATCAATAGAATGAATTGGAGTTATAGTATTTTTATTTTTTTAAAAATCCAAAGAAAAAAAAATGCATATTATTAGGCCTATTGGTAGGGTACGTTCGAGCAAAAATGACCACTCACGATACCCAAGTGATATTTTTCTTTTCTTTGGGACAACAATTGGTAAGTTTTGTGATTTTAGATGGGAAAGTCTACTTAATCAAGGGTTGTACAGAATTACTTACAGTAATAAAGCAGGCGGCTGATAATGCCCATTGCGATTGGAGGGGTATCCTTGCGGTTACCACACAATACCCTGTGATCTTAATAAAAGAGGCACATCTTTTTAGTGTGTCTAGACACAATGTCTGGGGACCGTCTAAATGTACACCTGCCAATCAGGAACCACAGGTTCAGGCCACGGAAAGAAAAGACCAATTAACCAAGAAAACACTCCGATTATTATTTCAGTACATGGATTAATTTATGTAAACCATAATACAGTTATTTCAACACTTTGACAATTGTAGTTTATTTTGGATTGAAAAATAATATATATAATTGTTGTTGGCTTACTGGGATGACTATTATTACAGAACATTGCGATGCATTCGCAAAAATCAGGTATGTTTTGTTTCTTCAGATCGACGACTAATTCGTGACGTGACACGTTAGGTATTACGTAACCACCAGCTCGCCAGAGGGTGTATTCACTGGGATGGTACAAAATGGCTGCCCCGTTATATATAATAGCCTTCACATTTAACCGTTTTATTAATTAACTATACGGTTATACTTGTTGATATTAAGCAATAATGTGTATTATATATTGTTGAATATGCATACCAGGCCAAATGCCTTAATTGTCCTCTCCTTTAAGCTGTTACATGCGAATTAAAGTTGAACTTGGCAAATATATTTCATTACTAATTTGCCAAAAAACTAATTTGAAAAATTGTCTGGTTTTTAACAGTACCACCATTTTTGTTGTTTTGCTAAATGAAACTTGAATTTGGTGACATATTTTATGATTTTTTTCCCTAATTGCTAATATTTTATAGGCTTCAGCTTAAAGCCGCACACCCTAGTTCCATCCAGCGAAAATAAATTATAATTTGGTTAATCTACAAACCTGTAACACACTTAGATCACGTTTTTATGAAATGGAGTGAAAAAGCAGGTTTTATATCGATAAATACCATGGGAATCCCCATGTCCCAATTGCTTGAAATAATTTTGAAAGTTCTGATGTCACTGGTAGATGTCGCTCGAAGCACAACAATGCTTACGTCATGACAAATTTCACAGACTTGTGGTGCGTTCGTTTCACCTCTCCTGAACATGTTCCAACTGTTCTGTCCTGGTTGTATCCCCTCTCCAGATATCGTAAGACTTAGCAAAATTATTGGTTTTAAGGGTTTGTAACGTTTTGTATTGAGACACTTACTTGTCTCAACTTTATTGTTACTGAAAATGTTCACGAACTGTGAAGAAAAATCTCACAAATGAACAACAACAAATCGGATGTTGATTTCGCGAACCGTGTACGAGAAAACAAACCGAACCAAAATGATAACGGTCACGTAATATACCAACGTCTGTGACATTGAAATGGAAATATCCCCTCTAAAAATAGATTGGACCTCGCTTGCTTAACGTTTTTTTCTCGACAGAACGTCTTGTGAAAAAAAGAAAAAAATACATTTCGTGGTTTTACAAACATCAGGATTACCAAAAAGCACTTCAGGTGAATGGAAATGTGTATTCTAAATAATAAAATGTAAGTAAAGTGCAATTTTATTTGTGAAAAATGGGGTTTAATAGCGAAAAACAACACCGTAATGGTTAACAAATAGCCGTAACTAGGGTGTGTCCCTTTAAGTTAACCCCTGCATTGCTATTTATCTTACAAATGTACCCTACCAGTGTTTCTGCTAGAAAGAAATTTTTGGGTATGACGGTATGGAATTGAATGCAACCAAAGTCAACAAGAGGGTATAGGAGGCCTCCCCCAGAAAGAAAATGGGTTAAATTTAGAGTTAGGGCTAAGAAAATCATATTGTAATGATAAGAGAAATTAATTTTGTCAAAAGATTAACTTTAAAAAAAAATCTGCAAATATTTTTGGATATGGCACCATACCCATTTTACCCTCTGGCAGAAACCCTGCCTACTGTATATCACTTGTAAATTACAATTTGAAACAACTTGTAAGTTAAATGGTATTTAATGAAGTATTCTCTATTATCTATACAGAAATAATCAGTTATGTACTTCTACAGGTGTATTTATGATGCATTTCCTTTCCAGGTGAGTCCAGCCTTTTTGCATGCCAACTCTACCAGTCATACCTGGCCATTTAGTGCCATTGCAGAGCTTATTGGTAAGTATTTTCAGTAACATATCAGAATGCAAATGAACATTTTATTTCAAAGTTTTTATTACCAATAAATACTGAACAATTCAATTTTTTTTACAGGCATTGAATATGGGGATTTATTTTTAAGATATCTTTGGCGGCATGATACAATATCTAGATACTTTGTGATTTCATCTCATAATCTTATGCTTCTGTCCTAAAATCTGGGATTTGCAGAAACTCAGAACCTTTAAAGTTTAAAAAATTTGCACCCTGTTTTATAATTGTATAGTGATCTCTAAAATTGCAGACTTTGCCATTTAGATTTTAACAGGAGCTATCACTATCACTAGGGAGAGATTAAGTCGAGAACAGTAATTTTTATTTCCCCTTGCATTTAAATTTGTAATAAATAATAAGTACTACGAAAGGATTTAATATGGTAATGTCTCCTCATAATCTAAGTATGGGAAATACAAATTAAGCAGTCCTCTCAATTTCTTTCACAACGAGGTCTGAATTGCATCTAATGAATCACAACCTTACAGTACTGAACAAAATATTCCTTGTATTGTTACACTGTTAGAAATTTATTTTATAAGTCACACATGAAAGCTTTGAAATGTTTGGTAGATTTGCACTAACTAGTGTAAGTTTAAGTTGTACTGTTTTTGCAGACAATGCCTATGATCCTGATGTGAATGCCTCGGAGCTGTGGATTGATAAAGTTGTATTGAATGGCAAAGACTGTCTCACATTCGCAGACAATGGCAATGGACTGGATGGTGACAAGTTGCTCAAGATGTTGAGGTTTGTGAATATGCGGAACATTAATTTATAGAGATGTGCGGTATACAGCAATATAGAGTTTGAGCAATGTGTTAGTCAAACATTGAAACAAAAACTACCAGTTTAAGAAAAGAAACAACGTTATTTGAACAGTAAACAAACAAAATATAATCTATTCTATAGATTGATTAGTTGTCTTTTTTCTTTAAAAAACCCCAAAAAACAAAATTATACATAATATTATTAATAACTATGTGGGAAAGATTTGTTATTACTGGTATTCTCCATATTATAAATTCTCTGTTATTAGTCCATTACCAAACATATTACAACCATTACAGTTTTCTTGACATACGTGTAAAACTTTATCCCACATGGCTACGTATCTCATTTTCTTCAAAACCTTTCATGAACATCACATATCTAGCTCTGTAAATGTTAATGAGTTCCTGTTTGCTAGGTCTTCATGTGGTCTAGAATTTTTAGCTTTTATTACACTACTGCATAAAACAATATTGGTTAAAGCATTTTCAATAAGGCTTAATAAAAAATCCCATTTGGCTAATATTTTGGCTACAGGTATTTTTGATCCAGGGTGAGCCCTGTATTGTCTAGTTGTTTTGTAACTTCATTTCCTCATTTTATTTTTAGACCACCTTTTAAAAAACCCATTTATATAATTATAAGGCTTTATTTTCAGATGTCAAAGTTTTGCCTTTTTTCTTTACAGTTTTGGCTTTTGTGAAAAGGAAGTGTTTGAAAAGAGTCCTCATAAGCCAATAGGTCACTACGGAAATGGATTCAAGAGTGGGTCTATGCGACTTGCACAGGATGCTGTTGTGTTTACGAGACATGTTCGCACCATGAGTGTTGGCATGTTGTCACAGACATACCTAAAACGTATCAACTCTGAGACAGTTCTGGTTCCAATCGTTTCGTGGACGATATCAACAAATATCCTTTGTTTATTTCTTACTATAAATATTATGTACACTGATTTTGTTGTATTTGATAAAATACAACGTCTTTTTATCTGTCATCAGGTGATGGGTAGGATGTAGCCCAGTGGTAAAGCACTTGCTTGATGCACGTTTGGTTTGGGACAGATCCCCCTTGCTGGGATCATTGGGCTATTTCTTGTCCCAGCCAGTACTGTAGTATGTGCTTTCCTGTCTGGGATGGTGTATATAAAAGATGCCTTGCTACTGATGAAAAAAATGTAGCAGGTTTCCTCTCTATGACTATATGTCCGAATTACCAAATGTTTGATATCCAAAAGCCGATGATTAATAAATCAATGTGTTCTAGTGGTGTTGTTAAACAAAACAAACTAACTGTCACCAGGTGAAATCATTTACTTCCTTTTGAAGTAAGTGGATCCAGATATGTATTGAAATGCATCTCAAATGTAGCCCTAATTTCCCTAACTTATTAGAATATTTTTTAATGCAAATGTAGCTCTTTTTCTCTAATTTAATTTTTATAGATTTCTAAATTGCCATTTGGAGAATTTTGTTGTATTGTAATTTGCAAAGTCCTTTTTTTAATCTTTAATTCATTCCAAAATAAAAATTAACCCCATTTCCAATATCTGACCTCATTATGGTTTGGGGTGGGAGCTAGCTCAGTCAGTAGAACGCATGCCTGAGTACACTCATGTCACCTTAGTCTGCGCGGCACAAAAGTCTGCACATGTTAATGGCATTACATTATGTCTTAAAGCAAGTGTTGGGGTATCTTTGTTAACAAACAAACAACGTTAATTTAATTCATAAAACAATGGTTAAAACCAACACATCTTGATTGTGAATATATGTAGCAATTTGATTGAAAAAACCCCTCTGAATTAATGCACTAAAAGTATACTTTTGCCAGCCTCGATCAACATGTTTTTGTATCACCTGTCACACGTCTGTCAATGCTGTAATGATCAACCTAGTATATCAACTTACATAAGTTTACATAGAAGCTTCAATACATACCTTATTGTAATTTATGAATCCATAAATGAAATAAATGTTTTATTTGATCTGTTAACGTAAACATCCAAGCATACTTTGAATTTCCCTCCGAGTGACACAGTCCAATATGGCTGCACAGATGTAAAAAGTATGGCCTATTTTTGGCTATAGTCTGTTTCAAAATTATCATTGATTGTCTAGTATGTCTAACAAACACTATTTGTGCTAATTTACACAGTTAACAGACAACTTTTGTTGAATAATGATCAAAATTTTAGACATCAGCTTTTTTTTATATTGTCATTTTGTGTTATCCAAACTAAGGAGCATGGAACACCATTTATATTTATCTCATTTGCAAAATCAAATTTTTTCTGAAACAAGCTATAACAGGAAGTGTTTGTTGTTTTGAACTTACAAAAAGTCTGAACCATTATTTGTTGCTGTTTCTGTAAACATTAGTGACAGGAGTGGTTGTTTTAATGTTTGCTACGCAGACTATATATATATATATATATATATATATTTATATTTATATTTATATTTATATTTATTAAATCCCAAGAAGTGTTAATAGTAATAAATATTGTTGAACAACAGTAGTTTTCTCCTTAACAAAGGTACAGGAGATAGTTCGCACTCCAGAGGCCCGCAACAACCTGCTGGCAATCCTGAGGTTCTCCATATTTAACACGGAGGCGCAGCTCATGCACGAACTCAACGGGCTCGAGAGACTCCGAACTGGAACCAAAATTGTCCTCTATAATTTGAAGAGGTGAGAGTCATGTCTTCTTCATCACCTTCATTCACACCCTCTTTTTGTTGTAGAAGTACCATGTCATGAAGTCAAGTGATCACAATTTTTTTTTTTATCAAATATTTCTTTTAAAGGGACAAACCCTAGTTTTTAAACACTACAGCATAGTGTTCACTATTAGAGCTGCTTATGATCACTCAAATCAAACAATACTTATATTTTATTGTTTAGATAATCCATTTCCGTACAACTGAAGTGTTTCTGGTCATCATGGTGTTTCTAATACCAAAAAAAGCATTTTTTAGATTTTTAAAAAAGCAGGTGCGTCTGAGAAGTAGCGGTTGATTTGAGTTCTAGTCTATTTTTCACTCTATTGTAACTTTATCCAAAAGAGTTACAGGTTTGTAGATTAACTTAGTGTCCATTTTTCTGGGTTAAAACTAGGGCCTGTGCCTTTAAGACCTATGTACCGTATATGTATCCCTTTGTCAGTACAATCTTTGTGAGTTTTCTTTTTATTAGTATTCTTAATGTTTGTAATTCAGTTCTTCCACAAGAAGTACAAATCGTCTATGAACTCAGAAAAGATGAAAGAAACTGTTTTGTTACAAGCTGATTCAGTGTAACAAATGGCTTTTAAGAAATATAACAGGAAGTGTAAGGCATTTATTTCTTAAGAGTCATTTGTTACACTGAATAAGCTTGTAACAACACAGTTTTTTTCGCCACCTAAAAAAAAAAAAGTGCATGTACACGGTTTTCTTAGTTCAGCATTGTTTGACATATTTTGACACTCTGGTACTGGTGGTTCAAACATTTAGATAGCTTATTGGGCAGAAATAGAGTTCTTTTCAAATACAAAACAATACCCATAACACATTGCAACTTTGTTAATTTATTATTGATGCTGTTGTTGATGGAGTATCAATGTGTTATATAGCAGAAATAATCTAAAACTTATTAGTCCCCTACCAGTTCAACCGGAGGGGACTATAGGTTTCGTCTCTGTCCTTCTGTCAGTCCGTCTGTCCCACATATAGTTTTTGCAGATGTTGAGCTGACATTTTGTGTGTATAGCTTTATCATGTGCTGTTACAGATAAAGTTTTGACTTTCATGGAGATTTTCCCATTTTTGATGGAGTTATGGCCCTTGAACTAACATGTGAAAATGTGTTTTCCAAACTTTTTTCCCAGTAGGTCTTGAGATATTGATCTGAAATTTTCTGTATAGCTTTATAATGTACTGTCACAGATAAAGTTTGACTTTCATTGCAAATTACCCATTTTTGCCGGATTTATGGCCATTGAACTTAGAAGATTTAAAAATTAGTTTTGCAGATTTTTCTTTTGCAGTGCTTGAAAATATTGAGATGAAATTTTTTATATTTCTTTATCATGTACTGTTACTGATCAAGTTTTATCTTTCATGGTGATTTACCCACTTTCACAAAGGTATGTCCCTTAAATGTAGGAGATACGAAAAAAAATTGGGTTCGGTAGGGGTCATGTGTATATTGCGTTAGCATTACTCTCATAATGCTTGTTGATTATATATTTTTTCTGTTTATTATCAGAACTGGGTTGTAGTAGAGATAATGTAAAATAATTAATTCTATTTTCTTGTTTTTGTTTTCAGAACAAAAGATGGCCAGATGGAGCTTGACTTTCTTAGTTCACCTAATGACATCAGGAATCCCGAGACCCAGTGTATAGACTTGACGAGTGTGTATCGACCTATTAGGGAATACAGCCCCGAGTATAGGAGATCACTGCGGGTTAGTACTTATTTAATCATAATGACATCAGGAATCCCGAGACCCAGTGTATAGACTTGACGAGTGTGTATCGACCTATTAGGGAATACAGCCCCGAGTATAGGCGATCACTGTGGGTTAGTACTTATTTAATCATAATGACATCAGGAATCCATGAGACCCAGTGTATAGACTTGTCAAGCGTGTATCGACCTATTTGGGAATACAGCCCCGAGTATAGGCGATCACTGTGGGTTAGTACTTATTTAATCATAATGACATCAGGAATCCCGAGACCCAGTGTATAGACTTGACGAGTGTGTATCGACCTATTAGGGAATACAGCCCCGAGTATAGGAGATCACTGTGGGTTAGTACTTATTTAATCATAATGACATCAGGAATCCATGAGACCCAGTGTATAGACTTGACGAGTGTGTATCGACCTATTAGGGAATACAGCCCCGAGTATAGGAGATCACTGTGGGTTAGTACTTATTTAATCATAATGACATCAGGAATCCATGAGACCCAGTGTATAGACTTGTCAAGCGTGTATCGACCTATTCGGGAATACAGCCCCGAGTATAGGCGATCACTGTGGGTTAGTACTTATTTAATCATAATGACATCAGGAATCCATGAGACCCAGTGTATAGACTAGCGTGTATCGACCTATTAGGGAATACAGCCCAGAGTATAGGCGATCACTGCGGGTTAGTACTTATTTAATCATAATGACATCAGGAATCCATGAGACCCAGTGTATAGACTAGCGTGTATCGACCTATTAGGGAATACAGCCCAGAGTATAGGCGATCACTGCGGGTTAGTACTTATTTAATCATAATGACATCAGGAATCCATGAGACCCAGTGTATAGACTAGCGTGTATCGACCTATTAGGGAATACAGCCCAGAGTATAGGCGATCATTGTGGGTTAGTACTTATTTAATCATAATGACATCAGGAATCCATGAGACCCAGTGTATAGACTAGCGTGTATCGACCTATTAGGGAATACAGCCCAGAGTATAGGCGATCATTGCAGATTAGTAGGACATGCATTACTCATTTAATCATGACAAGCAATACTGGAGTAGTAGCTGATACCATGAATGATTTTCGGAAATCAAAAGTTCTAGGTAGAAATGTCTGCATTGTTCTTGTCATCAGTTATTCATACAGAGTAAACTTGTCAGTGATGGATTCAATTGTTCTGGTGAATTTATTTTCTTTTCCAGTTTTGAACAACTATTGAACAGCAGAATAGGACAGTAAGGGATTTCAACAATTAGTTTTGCAATTTCATATTGTTACATTATCTATTTGTTAAATTGTTTAAATTGTAAGATTCATTGTTTTATTCTGCAAGTCCAGCTATGTAATAAATGGGGTTGTGGATTATTGCAGGAGTATTGCAGTATTTTGTTCTTGAAGCCACGCATGAAGATTGTGTTGCGAGGTCAGAAGGTGAAGACGAAGCTGATTTCTAAAAGTCTGTCTCACACTGAGATTGATGTCTACAGACCCACTTGGCTTGTATCCTTATTTACGCTTAGATCTCACTGCTTTCTAGTCTATAGTCACTCTACACAGTTATCTGATTTCTAAAAGTCTGTCTCACACTGAGATTGATGTCTACAGACCCACTTGGCTTGTATCCTTATTTACGCTTAGATCTCACTGTTTTCTAGTCTATAGTCACTCTACACAGTTATCTGATTTCTAAAAGTCTAACACTGAGATTGATGTCTACAGACCCACTTGGCTTGTATCCTTATTTACGCTTAGATCTCACTGTTTTCTAGTCTATAGTCACTCTACACAGTTATCTGATTTCTAAAAGTCTGTCTCACACTGAGATTGATGTCTACAGACCCACTTGGCCTGTATCCTTATTACACTTGAAACTTGTTTTTTAGTTAGTAGTGACTTCACAAAATTGTTGGGATATCATATTTTTGTAATTCAAGTTATAATCTTTGTATTTCTAAAGAAAATTCCACTGCATTTCACATTCTCCGTCAGTGACTCTGGGACAGGCATGGTTGTTTAACTGTCTGACTATTAGGATATTTTAAAATTCTGTAGTTCGTTGATGTTAGTAAAACTACTAAGCTTCTTGTGGAAGGTTTTATTAGTTTTCTTAACCACAGTTAGGCCAGACCTATAAAGATTGTGTTTGGCTTTGCGTGTAACAAGAAGGCCAACTCTGACGACTATGGATTGATGCTGTATCATCGGAACAGACTGATCAAAGCGTATGAGAAAGTCGGTTACCAGAAACAGGTTAGAGAAACTTTTAATATTTCCTTGTGTCTGACTTTCATGTAAACTGGATAAGCTTTATCTAACAATCTTATTTACTGTCCAAGTATGTGGTTTTGTGAATTGACTAACAAATGCAAGTTTCTTTATTGCTTTTATAACCTGCTGCTAATAATATTATTGCAGGAGGAATAAGAAAAATTAGCTTATATGCTCGTATATAGTAAAAAAGGAGAAGTTGGTTTTGTTTAACAACATCACTAGAGCACATTGATATATTAATCATCGGCTATTGGATGTCAAACATTTGGTAATTTTGACATATATAGTCTTAGAGAGAAAACCCGCTACATTTTCCATTAGTACTGATAGCAAGGGATCTTTTATACGCTCCATCTCAAAGACAGGATAGCACATACCACGGCTGTTGATATATCAGTCGTGGTGCACTGGCTAGAAGCACTGCTTAGTAAACATACTGAGTTCTACCAGTAAAACCTTTACAATCATTAAAATTCAAAACTCGGACTGAGATTAAAAATCATAAAACGAGAATAGCACTTTATAAATTATATATATATATATATTATATAGAGGTGTGCAGTATTACCGGTATACCGGTATTTTTTTTTGTCGTGGTACATACCGGTACGTTGTTTACTGTACCGGTATACTTCGGGACTTTCCGTGGATGATAACTTTACGGAAATTTCCAAGAAATAAATTATCAGTGTCATGAAACAAAATACATAATTTCGAGAAAATGTTTAAAAAACATCCAATGTTAATGATTGTTTGTGTTCCATTAACAAATCTTTGAAAAAGATTATGGAATTTCCCAAAGTATCTAGAATCTCAAAACGTTGCCAAAACATGGTAGATGACGAGTTTGTTGTTCGCAACACACGTGCGATATTGGACATTGGATATCGCCCTGTTGTTTGTCAAAATTACAAATTACGAATAATAAAAATTGGCAATAGAATTTTTGATTTGGCGAAAAAAATGGAGAAAATTTTTTAATGTTGATTTTTAGTTACCAAACATGCTTTCAACCAATTTTGTTCGACAGACATGCCTCGCGGTATGCATAAGCGCCATTTGCATGTCAGAGTGACCAGTCTACTATTCAATAGTGAACTGCTTTTCGTAAAGCTACAAAATGCGATCAAATAATATGAAATACTGTTCAAGACATGTTGCATTGTTGACACTGAATGTTTTATTACTAGCTACAACAAGGTGTACCTTTTATTTGTCACGTTTCTAGCGTTTTGTATCAAATAATGTTGTAAAATCTAGGTCACGTGGTTGAGTTCATTTTACTGAAGTGAGTGCGTTGATGAGGATTACATATTGTTTCTCACATATATACAATCATTATTAGTAAAAAAAAATCAAAGTTTACAGATTTAATTTTAAACATATTCAGTGGGGGAATTATAATTTATTGATGCTATGTCTACTGATATAATATTAGCACCGGCATGATACATCTATCCGCCCCTGGCAGAGAAACATACAAAAGTCTCAGATCACGTTGCAATGAATTTATGAAACTGAAAGAGCTTTTTTCTAGTTGTGAAAGTCTGAAAGACAGTCACACGCCAGTGTTTTGCGACCAATAACATATAATGACGTGTGCTAGTAAACTTAGCTTAAAACGTATGTCCCAAATGTCCGATTGTTACTCCGTAGGCAGTGATGGTTTGCTTGGACCTGTTCTCAAGTAACTCATTCCATCATAAGTGGTTAGCCTAAGAAGGCCTACTATTCTAGAGCTAGATGAACATTTGGACAGTTACATCCGCTCTCTCAGTCAGAGATAACGAATACACAGAGTTTCTGCCTACCACCGGGCAGACAAAGATTCCCGCTCTAATATCACAATGATCCTATGTTAAATACCATTACATTGATAATATTTGAGTTCGCAATAACAAATATTTCACATATTAATCACTAATGCACTAATATTTCTAAACAAGAACATGAATTAAATTCAGTACGGTAATCCAGATAATAATGACTGGAATTGACAGTTACATGATTTATTCAAACATTCATAGGTTTATGGAGTTTGTTTATTCTTGAAACTAAATTGATGTTAAAACGATTTAACTTGAACAATAATACATTGTAGCAAATTGAAAACATAAAGGGACCTGTTTGCCTGGGTCATCAACTGAAATAAAAGTAGCTATATAAAAGGTACTGGTAGTTAATAGCTACTGGTATAATTAAAATGGTGATAATAGAATACATTCGTTTAAACTTTGTCATTTTCATTCTTTTTCCAGTTCAACTGAACTACAGAATATATTCATCTGTTATGCTTATTTCATTTACATTATAAGGTCTTAAAATACAACAAGGCTCTACAACTATGTTCTACCTATAAATATTAGCTATTCTTTAAATGAGATGTTTAGTCCTGCTTAATGGTTACTCAACTTTAGAGGGAAATAGAGTGTAAACTGAATCAGTCAAAATCTCTACTGGTAGGTATTTCATTGTAGTATGTCATATTTGTTTGGCCCCTAAGTTCAAAGGCACATAGATGACATTGTATGTTGAGCAATTATTGTATCACTGATTCGCAGTGATTAGTATGATGTCATTACTAATGTGGTATACCATGGTATACCGTGGTACATTACAAAAAACCGCAGTATACGGTGGTACGTTTTTTTTCGCGGTACCCAACCCTAATATTATACCACAAACGTCATGAAAATATCAACAAAAGTGTTTAAATCCCAAATTATGATTAATGTATTGAAAACTTGTGTTTTTAAAAGTTTAGTTTTTTGTGAAATGCATAATGTAATTGTGTATTTATGAACTAAAACCGACTTGTGTTTCTACCTGCAGCCAAATGACCTTGGCCTTGGTGTGGTTGGCGTGGTCCAGGTGGACTTCCTGCAGCCGATACACAACAAACAGGAGTTCAACAAAGATGATCGATACAAGTAATGTTTCATCTTCTCTCTCAGTATTTTCCCCGTGAATGGTCGATATATACTTGTACAAGTAATGTTTCATCTTCTCTCTCAGTATTTTACTCGTGAATGGTCGATATATACTTGTATATATACTTGTACAAGTAATGTTTCATCTTCTCTCTCAGTATTTTACTCGTGAATGGTCGATATATACTTGTATATATACTTGTACAAGTAATGTTTCATCTTCTCTCTCAGTATTTTACTCGTGAATGGTCGATATATACTTGTACAAGTAATGTTTCATCTTCTCTCTCAGTATTTTACTCGTGAATGACCGATATATACTTGTACAAGTAATGTTTCATCTTCTCTCTCAGTATTTTACTCGTGAATGACCGATATATACTTGTACAAGTAATGTTTCATCTTCTCTCTCAGTATTTTACTCGTGAATGACCGATATATACTTGTACAAGTAATGTTTCATCTTCTCTCTCAGTATTTTACTCGTGAATGACCGAT